>NW_028301578.1:12790000-12937500 GCF_042242905.1 Orbicella faveolata | reverse complement strand
GTTACTTCTTGATGTGGAGAATTCAGCTTAATTTTCTAAGGCGTGATTAAATTTGGCCGTTTCCTGGACTCCTGTCTTACTTTCTTTAGGTTTTACCGATGATTGCCAAAATCGTAGGCGTAGAAAATAGCGCTGTTAGTTACAACGTCATCGCCGTTATTTCCTATTCCATTATCCGTTCTCTTTTTATTTTCGGCTCTAGACGGTCTCTCCTCAGTTCATCTTGCGATTCATCGCGAGTAGAAGTGTTTCAATCAAGGCGTTGCCGTGACTAAGGAACAGCGCTTGGTATGTAACATTCATTCCTGTTAGGTAAATGTTTAACTCCGGAGTAATGGCATTTCTAACTTTCTTATTAGTTCACAATCTCCAGTAAACAAGGAGTAACCTAGGTTTTACCTTTTTGTGCCGAAAAATGAATTAGCAAGCTGTTGCAATTTCATATTCGACGACGAGGAATTTGTACAAAAGACTCCTTGAAATCGTAAAATTTGCTAAATACATATATGTTAAACTGCCAAAATCCAAAAGTAAGTAACTCTTCTAGATACAAAACGTTTCAAAAGAAATATTAAATGGAAAAGGTCTGTAATTATAAATGTACAGCATGGACGCCACATTTACGTTTTTATGCCGGAAAAGGAACTAGCAAGTTGTTGCAATTTCATATGAGACGACGAGGAATTTGTACAAAAGATCGCTTGAAATCGTAAAATTTGTTAAATACATATATGTTTAACTGCCAAAATCCAAAATCGAGTAACTCCTCTAGATACAAAACGTTTGAACCAAAACATTAAATGGAAAATGTCTGTAAATGTACAGCATTAAAGAGTGAATTCACAGAAAGATCCGAAAACCGCGACTGTTCAGTGCAGAAAGAGAAAACAGTTTTATTTTTACTAAACTATGCTAAGCTTTTTCTTCGATATATTAAAGGACACTTGTCATCTCTAGGGAATAAAGCTTTCAAATCAGTTAAAGGAATATCGGAGACGAGACAACAATTTCTCTTGAACGGATCAACTGAGCATAGGCTACTGGCAAAAAAAAAAGATATCTTAATTTGCCGATCAATCTTTTTCCCTGTGTGTTGTCCCTTCAGTTCAATGAGCTGATCAGTTAAGTTTTTAAGAAAGTAATTAATTTTAATTTAATTTTGCATGTGGTCTTGGCCAGCTCCAGATAGACAAATTAAATCGTTAATTAATTCTTGCTCTTTTTGAATTTTCCAGGAAACATACAGCGAACATAATGTTCAATTCTGCAATTATTTTGCATTGTTCCATAAGCACAAAAATTGAATAATCAGTTTTAAATCAAACAACGAATATTCACTCAATTATTCCGTGAGGGGGCGTTGGATGTTCCTAGCAACAAGTCTGTTACGTTATAAACATCACGTATCCAGCAAAGGGCAATTAGAAAAATTGTTTCATTAATATTTTAGAGATGAGCGACCTAGGGTGTTAGCAGGACCTCCCTCTTCCGCCTTGTTTCCTCTCGCCCCAGTTTTCGTGCGCCAAAATTTCAGAAAGTCGATCCTCGCTCGTACAGGAACGGTATTGTCTAAAGATCAAAACTGGAGAAAACTTGTTAGTTTTATTTGGGGTAAAATGAATACCTAGCAGTCAAGAAAAAAACCTCTACCCCACAGCAGTAGCTGTTATTTGAAAAGTTAAATACTAGAACCCACAGCTAAACCTGCGTTAAAATATTGATTTCTGTTTCTGACTGTTGTATTGTTATAATAAATTGTATTATCGTTTGTCTCACGATGTAGTCACTTGAGATGTAGATCGCGACGTTTCGACTGCTTACTGCTAGTCTTCTTCAGGCGATAAGGTCGACTGATTGCACGGTATCATTTATATCACAAAGGTCAGCTGTGATTGGTGCATTTCGATCCTCCTATCGTTCCGTTGTTCCGGCAAGTAGCTGTTCCCTCAGTGGTCCGCTGTTGTACCGTTCTCCTGTTGTTGTGTTTTTTGATCGTGGTTATCCATGCTTCAGGAATTTCAATTCCACTCTCCCTGTTGATGTTATTAGGGTGAAGTCTTATGTAAATAGCTTCCTTGACCCTACGTGTGTACCAGTGAGGATTTATTATTGCATCTACCACGATGAATAACAACAACCTCTTCCTCAACATGTTGTATTGTTGTTGTTGTTGTTGTTGTTGTGGATGTTGTTGTGGATGTTGTTGTTTCTCAAAATGAACTCACTGAGACAGAAAAACGAGATATTATGATGTGAAAAACCATGTTGCTGACGAGGAGCCCATGGCGCGGGCCCTTAGCCTCCATATGTATTATACCCTTGAGTCAACAACATTTCCTGCGAAAAATACTGTTTCCGTCGCGGGCCGCTTAGGCTCAATTTCACTCTTAAAAAAGAGGCAGACGATGTCGATACACCTTCTTTTGTACTTCGTTTGTTTCCATGATCATTTAGTGATCTCTTCCTGTTACTACAACCAAGGGAGGTTTTAGGTTGAATGAATAACTGCTAATATTAAACTTTCCTGCCCTTGAAGCCGTCGAATTTCTAAACTGAACCACGCAACATGGAGTCGCACTCGCGATCGAGCGCAACTAATTCGCTTGTGCTGCGCTGATTAGTCTAATAATGTAGCTTAACAAATATAAAGAAAGTCTCAGTGCTCTTTTAACAGGGCCTGTCTCAGGTGAAAACAGAGATAACAAAAGAAAGGCTGTGTTATGCGATTATCAAGTAACCCAGAAAACACTGGCTCAAACTAACAGTACTTGTCAAGGTCAATTTCATCACATAAAACGCAGCAACAAATTCAACTTTTATTGCTTGGTCATGGGCTCCTGTCGTGGCGCATACAATATGATTCTCATGGGACTTCTGTTTTCTGTCTGAATTTTTTTTTTCTAATATGATCTAGGCCGTCAGTTCATCTGAGATGGGAAAACTATCATTGTGTTTTGTTACCATCCTTGTTGCGTTTGGTCCGTTTTTTGGAAGCCAACAGTTTGCAGTTACAGAGGCACAGCTAAATGGTAAGAAACGAGCATGGGAGCGTGCGTGCCTGCGTGTAAGCGGGCGGGCTTGATTGTTGCACGCGAGAGTAACTGCGTGTTTGAGTAAGTAAGTCAAAAGTTAAGGACATTTTGATTGTTTTCATCTTTGATCGTCGTTTCCACTTAGTGGAAAGGTGAGACTCTTTTACTGAAACCATTTTCAAAAAAGCAGACACTTTGCATTAAGAAGTAAATTATGTTAGTCCAGGAATTTCTACAATTATTCCTTATATTGCATTTCCCAGCCAACCAGTTCAATATTCTGCACCCGTGGGTTCTGGATGGTACCTTTGCGACAGACTCACCTTTCCCAGGGTGTCTGCGGGACATGCCAGATTACGATTTTTGCTTTAATTTTAAATACAACCGAAAGACTATGAGTCTCTTGACCCGCGGAGGTAGGTGACTCCCACATGAAAAGGTCGGGAATGCTCGTCGTCCCACTTAAGGGCATAAAGCAGGAATTCTGGCCATCACTCACTTTTAATGCTGTAATCTGTTTCTTGATCTTAACTTTTAGGTGTCCCCAATTAGTGGAGGGTTTCATCCTCGGCTATTTTATCCAGACACGTTAATAAAGTTGTTTTTGTGGGCTGTTCATGACGAAACGCCATTATTTTTAGCTGTCAAAGCATGTTTTGAGAGTGCATTCAAAATAATAATATAACGCTCTTTGTCCCTTTTTTTAGGCTTGATTTCCACCGATCTCTCGAATCCGGCCAACTAGCGCGCCCTGTTCAGTTTTAAGTGGTATCTTTTAGGGGTTGAATAAGGCTAGAGCCACGCCCAGGTTGTTCCCCTTGAGGGGTTTAACTCAAATCTTCCGATAAACATCCTCGAACTTTTCATATGGGAGACCCCCGGGCTCTTGATACAGACCAATAACACTGATTGAGTTCTCTCCGAACCTTATGTTACAAGCTAAGTGGTAATATCAAACACGAAACACCGTAATAAAACACATTTCCAAACTCCGAGAATAGAGTTGAAAATACGACGTGTGGCGAAGTATTTTTGACAAACTTCGAGGTGTTTGGAAATGTGGTCAAACACTGTCTTGAGTGTTTGATATATCTTCTCAATCGAAACTAAAACTAAGGAGAAAACGGAGAAATAAAATCATAAAAATCTGTGCTAATTAAGATCAGACATCCAAACACTGTCAAGGTCATGATTTAGTTTGTTTTAACCTAATAAATCATTAATGGATTTAAGAACGAAGAATCTTGACCCAACCTTGTTCCCATGGTCTGTCTTTTTCCCGCCCTAAGACAGCGAGAGACACTGGGAACAAAGTTGGTAATGACCTGCAACTTCATTCCGAATGGTGTTTCCGAACTTCATGTTGCAAGCTAGCTAGATCAATAAGATTTTGACTATAATCTCTGTTTCTGTCAAAATAAGCAGATATCCTGAGACGGTAGTACCAGACGCGATTTGTAAAAATTTGTAACATTTTGCAGAGTACCCAGGCCCTTGTCAACCATTCCAGGACACTCAAACAACGCTGTGCTCTGAGTTTCAAACATTGGTGCAAGATTATGGTCCTAGATCAATTTGCAATGACTCCCGAGCATCGTGTTATATGAACGTCACCCGTCCTCCTTACAGCCGGAAGCATTTGTTATGGGGAAATTGTTATTGCGATCGATCCTGTAAAGAGATTGGTGATTGCTGTGTGGATTACGATAAGTGGTGAGTTTGTTGATCCCATTCCCTTCCCCTCCCCCCCGGTCTCTAAGAAAAAACGATGTAGTATTCTGGTTCACTGAATACCCCTTGAGCTTCTTGTTCGTGCTCGACCTTCTTTACGTTCACACGTTATTCTTTTCTGCATCATGTCACCTCATTTGTTTATTTTCCACAGGGAAAATAATCAAGGAAAATTGTGTTAAATGAGGCATTTCTTCCAGGATCTTTACAGCTCTTCACGAATTCACTGTCAATTTTTTATTGTTTGGCAGATTTCAAAATATCTTCTCTGATTTACGACACAAACGAAACCGACAAATGGACCTCAAACAGAGCGAATTAATTCGACCAACAATAAAAGACGTATCAGAACGATTGACAAACTTTACATCATCAAGTCTTACAGCCAATACCATCACGACTTAACTGACCAGTCAGCTTCAACAGACCAGACCTATAACACCATCGACGGCCAAACACTATTCACGTGACTCTAAAGATGACTTCCGCTAAGGTCGAAACTGCCAGTCTAAAGATGATTTCCGCTTAGGTGGTCGAAACGTCGGCAAACGTCACCAACAATAGTTCTTCAGAACTACGCTCATCCAGACTATCACACTATACAAAGTACTAGTACAAGTTTCATTACTTTAACCTGAACTTCGTCGGCGATTTAGGCAGCGATTTAGCGAGGAGGCAGTTTCCTCTGGGTCAGCAGAATATAGGTTTAAGACGAAATCCGATAGAAAATCTAGCAATTTCAGTTCTAAGTGGACAAAAATCTGGTACCAGAATAATGTTAAGTATTTTACAGTCATTTTTACATTTTCTTAAAGCTAAAGATGTAAATAATTGCCTGAAATAACACCGAAAACAATTTCCCTTTGGAACGAAAGAAAATAAATTTCAAATTTCAGAGAAATTGTGCAAACACAGGTAAAATTTCATCATCAGTTTCATTTCATCAGCACTTTCAAGTGACTCATGCGAAGTTCAACATTTGTTTTCAACGTTTGGTGTTGTTAGAAATATATATATATATATATATATTTTTTTTTTTTTTTTTTTTTTTTTTTTTTCAGAAGATATTTAAAACAGTCGTAGTGAAGCTTCCAATACGATGTAAATAATCTTGATACAAAGTTTTTGTCCGCTTGTTACTCTAACTTCCGGTGAATTCCGTCTTGACATGATTACATCATGCAACATGGAGGCAAAAGTTTGATTTTCTTGCTGCGTTTTTTGTAAGGCATACTCTTCACACGCCAAAGCCGGAAACCAAACCATGGAAACTATCCTGTAGAAGGGTACCCTCAGACGAAAAGAACTCAATCTTCGGCTACATCATGATCGACAGCTGTCCATCACCTTGGAGAAACGTTGATATTGCGCGTGCGTGTCTATCCACCAATTACACGGCTAATCCTGCTGTGGCTTTACCAGTACTTGACATGACAAGTAACGTCACTTATGCCAACATATACTGTGCCATGTGTCACGGCAGGTCACGTAACCTTCACTTTTGGAGTCTGATGGTCAGAAAGCCCGGCGGACTCGAAAATGTTACTATACAAGACATCAGATCTGCTAACGTATTTTGGGAAGTGTTTCCTGTTGGGAACGTAACTCCAGAAAAATGCCTTATCACACCATTAGAGGCCAACATGAGACCTGAAACCGAGATGACACAGTTGTGCCGCTCCTATGCAAATAGTATTAAAGTAGAGAGAGACGGGTTAATTTTTAAGAATACCCACTGCGCCCTCTTGTCAGATCCGAGTCTGGTAGTAAACCAAACTATTCTTTGTGGTTTGACTTGGCGTTTTCCTCCGAGATTGCGTTCTGTTTTTTTTACATTCTCAACTAAGGCCAAGACTCCAACTCGAGCTCCTGTCAAAATGACTGTGCACATGAATGTTCAGACCTGTCAGACAAACGAGGTTTACGACCCATTTCAGGAAAAGTGTCTGCCAGTTCACACCGGCCGTGTGAACACCGGCCGCATTAACAGCACCAATGCAACAAACAAGTGTTGGGGCCCTCGCTTTCCCTCGCGCGAGTTTCGTGTCTTAAGTAACAATTCCGTCTTCATAATACCTTACCGAAAGCTCTACAATAACGACAGCTTTACTCTGGTTAACCAAACGTTAATTTTGTGCTCCGCGAAATTCTCTCTTAACTACACCAGGGAAGCGACCCCGGCATTGACCCCGGCTGCTGAAGACCAGAAACCTCCCAATGACTCGCTTGTGCTCCGTATTATCACTTACGCTGGGTTCTCCCTGTCAATCATATCCCTCCTATTCCTGCTGATGACGTATTTCCTGTTTGCTGAGTTGCGGACCTATCCCGGTAAGAAAGTGATGCACCTGTCATGCGCATTGATAGCCATGCAGTCAGTGTACTTTGTTTCAGACCCGGATATTGTTTCCTCGGCCGTCTGTGCTGTGATGGGAGCCCTCTTGCATTACTTCGTCCTAACTGTATTCTTCTGGATGAGCGTTATCGCAGACGACACACACAGAGAACCTTCTCATCCTTGAGTAAGTAAATTTGAGCTGTTTTCAATTGACTGTCGCGTTTTCTTTGGTTTTGGATTGTTACGCTGCACGACTGGCTTAAAAAATAATCGCGCCACTTTGTCATTCGATCAGAAATAAAACCAAAACAAATCGTGTCACGCTCGCACACTTTTTCCCGCGCGTCGCTAATATTATCATTTTTATTATGATGATGATAATGATGATGATGATTATTTATATCATCATTTTATTTTTTCTTACAAAAACATAATCGAAACATTATGAAGTAGAACAATGGTTATTTTTAATTTCATTTTTTTCGCCAAGATGTAGATCTGCACAACCCACTTGTGATTAACTCACGACGAACGTCATATATTCGTGGCAATGTGTTTTCTTGGGGATTTCCTCTTGTTGTTGTTGGGATCTGTGCGGTTTTGCAAATGACAAACACTGGGAATGTTCATTATGGTAAGTTTCTTAGTGCACAGTACATTGAAAAGGCCTTAGCTTGAGTCTCGCACTTAAGCTGCTATCTAGCTTTTCGCTTTGGCGCACGAACCAGTTCACGATTTACGAATGTCGCGCATTGGTGGAACGCACGACGTGGGGGTTCGGGTTCCTCCTTGTCTCGGGGATGTCTCTCGCGGCTTCGCCACCCACGTTCCCAGCCCAAACACGCAAGAGACTGCTAGCAGGTTAGAGCGGCCTCAAACTTTCCATCGGGTTCTAGCCCTGGCCTGGGAAGTAGCGTTTCATTCTTGGGCGAGACATTTTACTCTGACAGGACGTCTCTCCATCTATATGTGTAGATGAGCACCGGAGAACCTTTTGAGCAACCCGGCAACAAAATGCTGGTGTGAGTACCCCTGCCCCTAGCCGCTGTTTACTAAAAAAACAGAAATAGTTTTGGCTTTAATTTCCTAGTGATAGAGTTGTTGGATCTAGGAAGATCAAAGAAGACTCTATTTGAAGGGCAGGTTTTGGAAGAGAGGGCGGAGCACCAAGCAACTTTTCAGAGTACTTCTCCTCCATCGGATAATGGCAATGAAACGCCACATTTCAAAACTGTTTCTAAATAGCCTCGCTTTATTTCATCTGGTATACCAGTGCTGCATCTAACAAACCATTCACCTCGCAGGTAATGAAGATGGCTGCCAGCTGTCTCTTCCAGCCCGTACTTTTGCTTTGGCTTTTCCCGTTACTGCCATACTTGTTTTCAACATCTTCGCCGTAATCCGCACAGTTGTTGCCATCAGACAGCAAGATCAGGTATGGACAATGAAGTACATTTTAGCCTCTTGAAATTTACTTGCGCTTTCTAAAATTTCCAAGTTAGTTTCTTGCCTAGTATTTTTGAAAAGTGTATCGCTGCTTATTTAGATAGGACGCTGGACTTTGAATTGCGAGACCTGCATTGAAGCTTTGTTGGGCTTAATTTTGTGTTCCTTGCCAGGACTACATTTCCTCTCACATTGCTTGTCCTCATGCCGCCCCATAGGAGTAATAACATGACATCATTGGAGGTCTGAAATAAAAATCTGAAAAAGGTATTTTAAATTGTCAAATAATGAGGTTGCCAGAGACTTTTCGGCACGGGCCCTTCTTCGGGGTGTTGAAAAAGGCTGTCACGAACTCGAATCACGTCCATAATTTTTTTTCCCAGTTTCCTTGAAGTTTGCCTGCCACGGATTAGCTTGGCAATAAATGGAGACTACCAGAACTCCTAGCTACTTTAGACTGTGGCTGCTGCACAGTTTAAGCCACGCACTAGGGCTTTATATTAGCTTGCTTCTAAATGTTTATTTAACTCCCGCAGTTTATTCGAACTTGGTGTTGATATAAAGCAAGGGTTTTTACTCATTTTATGGGACAGCAGTATATTACGCCATTATAAGAAGGCAGCTTATTATGCCTGGCATAAATATATACCTCAGGGTCTTATTAACAATTCAAGTCTCCTTGGAAAATCTGGCATTTACAACCTAGTTCCCAGGGCTTTTTCTTTGGAAATTAGGAAGGGCAGGAAAATTAGGGGAAGGCCCGGATGCTAGGCTGTGCAGTTTGGACGACACGAATTGCTTAACTTCATAATGAAAAAGGACAATTAGGGTCATTATTTGGAAAGCTTTCGGAGCTTGTGTTTGTACTAGGACTTTCCTCAGTGCTGTAAACCTTTCTTTCGTATTTGTGGAAGGGAAACATGCCTACTTACCAGAGAAGCCTGCCTCTGATTATGCTGAAATTGACAGTGGTCATGGGGATCACCTGGATCCTGGGATTTGCGTTGGGTTTCTATCCCACTCCATATTTGGAATATCCATTCGTCATCATCAACAGCTGTCAAGGTAAGTTTCCTTGCCCAGGCCCCTCTCCCCATTCACTCGTTATAGTATCATATCTCTGCAGGTTGTATTCAGAGTCTTGTCATGTGATATCAAATTCAGACTTGACTGTTTAACTGAGCGAGTGCACATAGCAGCGGTGGCATAAAGTTTAAGACCAAAAGCCAACCTCGTTCCCAGGCTCTCTCTAACGACAAGGGAGGCAAGGCAGCGAGAGCCTAGGATCGAGGTTAACTGAAAGCGTGCTGGCAGTTCCTACTTTACAAGTGCAGAGGCTCTGAACGATTTTTACGATCTTAACAGTTTTGATTTCTTTTGGTTTATTTTGCTATCTTAATCCGCAGACGGCCTCCATGAAAAGCACTTTTTAATGTTTAAGAATTTTTATTCCGTTATTGTGGTTAGGAAGATAGGTAACTACTTGATTATCGTAAATAGACTGATGAAAATACCGTGTATAAATAAAGTTATCGTATCGTATCGTACGTACAAAACGGTGGGAGAGAGGGTGAGGGTGTTAGGTTGGGGTTGATCGGTGTTATCCCCAAAGGTTTTTTTTTCAGGATTTTGAAAAAAAAAAATTCTGAGGGTAACAAAGTATTATTTTAACGTTTTCTTTGATTTGAAGGTGATTTTGACACAGCTGGTTGAGTATTGACCAGCATTTTGTACTTCAAATATTTCTAAACCATTTTCTCTTTAATCGTCAGGTCTCCTGCTCTGCGTCTCATTTGTGATCAAGAAACGAGTCTTCACTTTGTACAAGCAGAGATTCATTACTGCTACCAATCCTGCACCCGCGACAGAAGCTGGGTCGATTCCACAGCATTCTTAAACCTTGCCAGGGTAGAGTGAGGAAGCTCTGGCCAAACTAATAGCTTGGTGTTGTGAAAAGTTGCAATAACATTTCTGGTTACGTAGGGAAATTTCGTCCAAAAATTCGCTTCAAATCTTTGAAATTGGTTCGAAACTTCAACATTTCATTCCTGATGAAATTTCACTCTCGCTTTAATTTAAAAGTGACTTTCAATATATTTGAACAAGCACTCGAGAGGATTCACCGACAAGTTGCTTCACAACCAGGTTATTTTGCTGTAAAAATGCCATTCGCTGACAGTTAACAAGCAGATTTGTAAATGCTTTTATGTATTTGTTTTAGAGCTATGTACGTAACTGTAAAAATAGTTGATTCCACAAGGGACGTAGATAACCTGTATGTGTCATTAAAACAACTTGAGCTGTTTGCCTCATCAGAAGTTTGTGATTCTGTCCCTCAAGGACCTCTGGCGTTTTCTTCTAGACCCAGCTTTTTGATCAACACTCAACCTTTCTTCGACTGTTCAACCTGATTTAGAATCAATACCGTGACAACGACAATCACAAACCCCCACAGTTTCGCTAGCATTTTTAAATTTTTGAAGTGTTTGGGTGGTCGTTTGCATTTTCGCTTATGCTGGTGTCGCTGATACCCCGGATAAAGCGAAGATCGAGGGGCAAATGTCGAAGTGTTCCGGCTTGCAGTTGGCAAACGTTCAATGCGAAACTTTCCACCTAAAGCAATAGATCCTGAAAATGAACTTAAAAAGTAAATGCATTTGAACAAAAGCGGTTGACTTTTAGACGGCATCTTGGAAATGGCATTCGTTCGGCCAATTCCTCTTTGAATTACTCGTGAATGATTAATTGAATGATTGTTAAATAATTAGCTGCTTGATTCATTCCTGGTTTATTTATTTATTTATTTATTTATTTAATCTATTTGCTGTGGTTTTAATATTTGCATCCCTTTTACAGTTTTATGCGATTGCGGGCCAAAGTGCTTTAATGTTTTCTCTTTAGGACGTGGGGAGAGCATTTAACTTTTGCCACATTTCCATCCATAAGGTTTTACTTTTCATTGGCTGCTAGGCAAACAAAACCTAAAATTATAGCTTAGCAAGTCAGCAATGGAGGATTTTCCCGTTTTATAGTCCTCATAACATGGTACCTGGATTTTGGTGTCAGCCGTCCTCAACAAATTAACTCAACTCGTTTGCGCAGGAAATGTGAAAGACCTCATGCATAGTTTATATGGGCGTTTAGTTCAAATTGCATATATCGGTAACTGTGTAAAGTAAGCTCTTAATTTATAAGAATATATTTTATTATATGGCTAGCTCCTTGAGCGGGCAAGATGAATCAAATCTTGCGCTGTTATTCTACCCGAGCTGGCAAGATGGAGCTATCTCACGCGCTCGGGACTACCCGCCGTGTCCCGCAAGAAAAATTTCCCCGAAAGCCATATAATAAACCCTTCATTGACCAAGCTTGTTCGGTCAAGATGGCTTGATATTGCCCTCGTTCTTTTTTTCGCGAGTTTATGGACCTCGACTCTGTCTCGGTCCAAAAAGTTGCCGCGCAACTTGTGGAAAGCCCTACCAAATACACTCAAAAACAGAAATGTCATGCGCTACAATGTAAAGAATATCACCGGAATATTCTTCAGCCTAAAATCGGCCGGAAAAACAATATGCCTGCTATAAAAAGAGTGTAGATCGTAGAAATTAAGAAACTAATTGCGGGACAAACTGCAAAGAAGATCTCAACTGATAAGATATCTATTCGGCAATAAAAGCAACAAACAAAAACAAAGAAGAGGTAGAGGTGTAATATGACACCTGTTTTTTAAGCTTATTGCGGGGTATAGATACGTAACACAATACAAATATATCAGTAAAACATAAACCAAGCAGGAACAGAGATAAACGACGCGCGGTACGGATCAAGTTTCGTGACCTTTTACAAAAAATAAATGGGCTTTTGTAAACACCTGGAACACCGTTCCGTTGTCGAGAAGTTATTTTGGCAGTTGGGGCCCACTTTTGTGGCCATTGCCATTATGGAGAGATGGCTGTTGTAGAGAGGTTACGATCAGAGCTGTGTAGGGAGTTTTAGCGAGCCACGACGGCGACGGCAACGAGAACGTCACCAAACAAAAGGTTTAATGAGCAGAACAATGGTTCTGCATGTGCATTTTGAATCTTTAAACATTTCATTGCCACCCTCTACAAAACAACAACGTGAATTGAAGTGACCAAGTTCTGCGTATTTGGAGAACGTGTACCGCAATCGCATGTTTAGCCTGAGCAGGTTTTTAGACCGATAGGCGTACTGAACAGATCTACACAGTTGCGACATTCGAGTGTAAAATATAAATACTTATTTATTTACAAGGCGTCGTCCTCGGCGTCGCCGTCGTCATTGCTAAAACGACCGTCCGCCAGGACCAAAAAAGGTGACCTTTCATTGGTGGAGTATGGCAAGCCGTTTGTAGCAAAATTTAATCCTTGCGATATATGTTTAATCCTTTAAATAACGGTTTTATTTAAAGATAGAAAAAGGCATTCAATCCAATGGTAAATAAAATTTTTGGTTCAATTCAATCTTTTAATTTTCACGATTCAATCCAATACCTGGAATATTGATTCAATCCAATACCTAAAATATTGATTCAATCCAATACCTGAAATATTGATTCAATCCAATACCTGGAATATTGATTCAATCCAATACCTGGAATATTGATTCAATCCAATACCTGGAATATTGATTCAATCCAATACCTCGAATATTGATGCAATCCAGTGCCTGAAATATTGATTCAATCCAATACCTCAAATATTGATGCAATCTTCCTGGGCCGAGCGCGGCCAACAGGAACAAGAGTAACTGAGCACTAGAGAGCACTGAAAACATGGCGGGCGAAGGAGAGTTGAGTTTCCTAAGTTTCTTGCAGACATCTTGGATAAAACGGAAATAATTTTTGAGAATTTTGACTCAGAAGTTGCAGAAGCGCACGCCGAAGTTCTTGATCAAACCATTAGTGTGCTTAGGTAAATGAGACATTGCTACAACCGAGACACATTAGGGACACGGAAAATTTAGATTCCATTACTGCCGCTTTTGTAGATGTAAGTTAACCAATTTTTATGTGACAAACATATTTGTTTATTAAAAGCTGTGTGTGCTAGCTTTCTGGGGCAAATAACATAAACTGTGGCAAATTTTGCTACCACATTGGTCTTTGGTATTGTGCATATTTCTGCTGTCCAATCATTACTGGCACACTAAACTTTGAACTGTAAACAAAATTTTTGCTGTGCCGTGTGCACAGTCAAACATGTTTCTCACAAAAACTGCTTGTGTAAACCTGGCTTTAAGTTATTTTTGAAATAAGAACCTTTACATTTTACAAGACAGCAATCATTGAACATTGGGATGTGTTTTAAGTTTTTCAATGTTGTTGTCTCACGTTTTGCGTTATTTAACCCACACGTGGTACTTCTTTCGTAAAAACGATGTTTTTCTTGATATTCTATGACAAACATGGCACCAATTTGTTGTGAATAATATCGGGTACCAAGGGCTCAAGGCTAACACTACTGCCAACTAGCCACACATTTCAGTTTTGAACAGTAGATTTTGCACTTTCACTAGCCATTGTGACAATCATGATGGAATGGAGTACTGGTCTACTGGATGAAAACAAAATTGAGAATTATCCTGACAAAGTAAAACTGAAGAGAATAGAAACTAATGAAAACAGGGAAACTATGAGTGGATTTCGTGGAAATAATTGCCTTAATAAGCATATGATAAATATTTAACTATTAAAGGGAGATAAAAGAAAATGGCAACACTGATAAAAGTACATCAGAGATTGAACATAAGCATATTCAAGAAAAGCAGGATTCGTGTTTGTGGGAGTGAAATTTTCTTAGTGATTATTATTAACATTTTAGATGCAACAAGAAATGTCCAAGATTGACCACTCTTATAAAAAAGTCAGTGAAGCTGTGTATGAAAAAGGCTGGCTGGTGCAAAGTTAGTTTTGGCTAGTGACATTAGTCCTGTTAGTAGCCATTACGCCAGTGCACCAAGAGGTTAGTCTTGTGTCCTGGGTACTTTTGAAAATAAGATAACAAATTAACCTTGCAACATTTTAATATCTGTTTTGATAAGCACCTGAAAAATCTACAAGGCAGAGTAGTGCACATGGCAGTTATCAAATGCCCTGATTTCTCTTCAGTTTAGTTGTGTTGCTAGAAGTTAGGCATTCTGTAATTCAAGCAGTTTCTGAGTTTTGTATATCAATGAAAAGGAAGATGAGAAAATAATTTACTTGATACAGGGTGAGGTTTTCTGTTGTGAACTGAGTTGCCAAAATACTTAAAGGGCCATAATCTTCTTTACCCAGCCCACACATATGTAGTATTATGCAATTGTCAGTTGCCCAAGTTTAACAGTCACTAGTTCTAGAACCTCTTGGAAGATGTCTACTCCTATTTGACTTGATTATCTTAAGGGATCTAGCCTTTCCAATACAAATGACTGCACTGAATCATGTTGTCCCAGGTCAATTTCTTCAACTACAACATTGTTATCACTGTCCAATGGAGTTGGACCATCAGGATCATCACCATAGTATTCAAAATCATATGACTTTCCATTTGAAAGGGGGTTTTCAGGCTGCATCATATGATTAAGCCACATTTGGTATGGCAACCTTTTTTTTTTTTTTCTGTTCTTACATTTCGGTGGTTGAAAGCTTCAGTGAACTGGCAAAGAGCCTGGTTTATCCTTGGTTGAAAAACTAAGTGTAAGGTGAAAAGATGCACTGAATTATCAGTGTCCAGGATGCCTGACAATTCCATACTATAAAAAGTGTAAAAATACAAGTGGGAAGCACAACGGAAAACAACCCTCCACAATCTTTCAATTCGTTGATTATGTTGATGGCCCTGCAGTGAAGCTGCCCCTCTCCTGTCTTCTAACCTGCACCATTGTATCGCACACATCAACGTTTTCAACACCATGGTCTACTCGTACTCTGGAAGGCGAAAATTCTCCGTCTCTCTTAACGGCATCCAGAAACAATTCAAGAACTGTTTCTGCTTTATTGTTGGCACTACATTTCAAAAACATTATTCTCCGAGAAAATCCCTCTATACAGCCGAATTAGTATTTTCCATCGGATCAGAGAGTGATGTCCATCCAGATGCCAAAGCGAATTTACGTACCCCATCTCAAGACAGTATTTTGGGGATCTAATTTTGCTAGCCTTTCTCTTATTCTTCTCCGTTGAACCCGTAACCCAATGGACTTAAAGAAACCTGCAATGAAATTATATCCATACTCTTGAATGATTTCGGTTCCTTATCAGGTAAGCTGTTGAAACCCCTCATATCTTCTCAGCCATACTCTGTCAATCTTCTGTGAATTGTCCATCTCCAAACTCCAATCATCTTTGTTATCGTTGTCCAGATGAATCCTAGTCCTCAAAGTTCCTCGAGCACCTCAACAGGAATTTTACGAAATGGTCTTCCATGATTCCAACTTCTGAGTCAAAATTCTCAAAAATTATTTCCGTTTTATCCAAGATGTCTGCAAGAAACTTAGGAAACTAAACTTCTAACTCTAGTTCTCCTTCGCCCGCCATGTTTTCAGTGCTCTCTAGTGCTCAGTTACTCTCGTTCCTGTTGGCCGCGCTCGGCCCAGGAAGATTGCATCAATATTTGAGGTATTGGATTGAATCAATATTTCAGGTATTGGATTGAATCAATATTTCAGGCATTGGATTGAATCAATATTCCAGGTATTGGATTGAATCAATATTTCAGGTATTGGATTGAATCAATATTTCAGGCATTGGATTGCATCAATATTCCAGGTATTGGATTGAATCAATATTCCAGGTATTGGATTGAATCAATATTCCAGGTATTGGATTGAATCAATATTCCAGGTATTGGATTGAATCAATATTTTAGGTATTGGATTGAATCAATATTTTAGGTATTGGATTGAATCAATATTTTAGGTATTGGATTGAATCAATATTCCAGGTATTGGATTGAATCGTGAAAATTAAAAGATTGAATTGAACCAAAAATTTTATTTACCATTGGATTGAATGCCTTTTTCTATCTTTAAATAAAACCGTTATTTAAAGGATTAAACATATATTGCAAGGATTTAATTTTGCTACAAACGGCTTGCCATAGGGAGGGTTCCACGTATCATTGTAAAACGCGCGAAGGACTGGGAGTGAATGCGATTTCCAAGATGGCGTCCAAAAGTGAACCTTTTCGTTCAAATACAACATTTACTTTAAGTTCAGTTTAGGATCGTTTGCTGTACTTTGGCCAACATTTTGATGCCAGGATCTATTGCTTTGGGTGGAAATTTTCGCACTGAACGTTTGCCACCTGTAAGCCGCAACACTTCAAATTTGCCCTCGATATTCGCCATCTACAAACAAAAGAGCAGTCGAGTTTAATAATTGAAGCCGCGATTTTGTCGTGGAATTTTAGCCAAACAACACAATGCATAAAGCTGTGCTGACGCTGGGGTTGTTAATCAATATATGTTCCTCGATCTGTATCGTTTTCCTCAACAAATGGCTGTACGTTCATCATGGCTTCCCGAATATGACTTTAACATGTATTCACTTCGTGACCACGTATATTGGTCTTCGATTGTGTGTTCTGTTGAATGTCTTTCAACCCAAACGGCTCTCTGTACTTAAAGTGGTTCCATTGTCCTTGGCGTTTTGTGGATTCGTAGTATTTACTAATCTCAGTCTACAGAATAACACGGTTGGGACGTACCAGTTGGCAAAGGCCCTCACTACCCCAACTATTGTGGGAATTCACTCTTTCTTCTACAACAAGAGTTACTCACCACAAATCAAGTTAACAGTGGTAAATGGCAACTTAAACTCTTTTAATTCCATAATGAGATCAAAATCCAGTTTCCTCTTACAATAAGGTAGGGACAAACCTTGGAGTGAATCAACTTGGTTCCCTGATTTCAATAAGAATGGCAATTATTCAAGAGTGAGAAATAAACAATAATAGGCCCTTTACATGATTGGGTCACATGGTACAAAGTTACACTTGCTGGGGTGCAAGTTGCACAGTGGGACCTCCAAAACAAAGCAAGTCATACCAGTCCACCTTGACCTGCCTTTGTTTTGGAAGTCCCACTGTACAACTTGCATCCCAGCCTGTGTGATTTTATGCCATTTGACCGGATCATGCAAAGGGCCTATTGTCATTCGTGTTTAAATCAGTGATCCAAGTTGATTCAGTCCCAGTTTTGTACCTGTCCCTTACAATGTCAGTTCATACGTAGATTAGTTGAGGAGAACAAAGAAATAATCAACAACCAGGAAATATAAAATTGCCTTCACGTGCAACTAAAATCTTATAAGGAGCATTTAAGAGAAATGTAAATGTCTGCTGTGGGCCAATCGGCCCAAACTCCCAGTGTATGCACCTAGGAGGGTATCAAAGGGGAGTTGTGATTGCATTTCATGCTCAAATGTCAATAAAATTCCTGCATCTCATATACTTTTTGCTACTTTTATTTTTCATGAACTCATAGATCACTTAATGTCTTTTAGTGGCTATTAATGCATCACTTGCTAATTTTTGCCCTCATTGCATGTAATACTTAAACCCTTAGCCACCCTCAACTAGGGGTAACGGTATTTACATGTATATTCCCTCCCTGATGGGATGCTGGTCTATCATATAGTTATCTACAGCATTACATTTGCTAGTACCCATTTGTTACAACTCCAAAATGTGAGTTCTTTCAAGTCTTACACAACTACAGTATTGTATACCTGTTGATTATTTACTCAAAATTCATGTAGAATATATTTCCATTTCTTTATGTAGATTCCAATAATACTTGGTGTATTTTTGAACTCTTATTATGATGTGAAGTTCAACTGGGTTGGTACAATCTACGCAAGTTTAGGCGTCATAGTAACATCCGTTTATCAAGTGGTAAGTTACACATTTTTTCATGATTTGCATAGTTTATCGACCATAATGAGATAAATGTATTTATTAAAAACTACATTATTGGATAATACTATTCAAGAGTTTTCATTGGCTTAGCCTTCATGGGTTATCAACCATTATACCACTCTCTACAGTGTACTGGTGATTTTTTGAGGCATTTTTATTTTCATTTCTAAAGGTATAAAACAATAATTCCACTTGCACTTGTTGGATATGAGATGGTAATAGGTAACTCCGTGCTGAGCACTTCTTTGGGTATCTACCATCTCATATCCAACGCATGCTCCTGGAATAATTGTTAAGAAGCCTTGAGTAAATAAATTACTTTTAGATAGTTTACATTAAATTACTACTGGAATCTGTATAATTGCTACTAGCTTAAAACATGTATACAGATTAGCAAACAGAAGTATGCATTAGTAAATTTACAGTGATGGACCCAGATGTGCTTAAATGAGGGAGGTGGGGGGGGGGGGTGATTAAGGGGGAGATGCCCCTCTCCTAGGTCCACCATGATTATTTTCCATCATACACAGAACTATTTCATGTTCCTTGCTAATACACACTACAAGTGTATGAATTATTCTTATTCTATACTTGTACTGTTTATCTTTCAGTGGGTTGGAACAAAGCAAAAGGAATTTCAGGCAAACTCCATGCAGCTGTTGTATTACCAGGTGGATGACAATGGTTAACTTATCATTTGTCTCTTTGGTAATAAAGGAATAAAAATATTTTAGTTAATTATGAAAATCTTTTTCAGGCTCCATTATCAGCTGGCATGTTAGCAGTAGCTGTTCTTATTTTTGAGCCTATCACAGCAGAGAGTGGACTGCTGTCTTCCTGGTCAATGTCATCACTGGTAAGTGAAATCGAGTGTATTTATGATGTTATTTAGAAGGCTAAGAAGTTAAAAATCTAAAAGAAATGGTTTTTAGTTTGAAATAACGGGGAATTTGAAATAACTGAGTTCAAATTACCGGGGTTCAACTGTAGTGTCTTAAATCTGAAGGTAATATTGTGGACAAAATTAATGTATTTATGTTAATGCTGTTTTTAAATGTAATTAGGATTTGAAACTTATTTAACCAGCTTGATTTTTTTTCCATAATCAGTAGCATGATCAAATGTTCCATAAGCAGACATCTGTCCTAAGTAGACACTTGAACACCAAGGATGTCTGTTTAGGGAAGTTTGACGTTACATAATATTATGCCAAAATACATGCACCCACGGCTTTACTTTCTTTGTAGCTGGTGGTGTTAGCATCTGGTGTTGTGGCCTTTAGTGTTAACCTGTCTATTTACTGGATCATTGGAAACACCTCTCCAGTGACGTATCCTTTAAAAATGTTAGATGATAATAAACTAAACGTACGTGCAAATCCAAAAACTGTGAGCACTTCAATGCGACTTTCTGATGGGCCACTTGGCTGGTACGGCAGACTTTACCTTGCCTTACCTATCTGAGTTCACTTTTTGATCCATTAATTCTTCACAGCAAACCATACTGGGTAACATAGGCATTGTTGCAGTAAAGTTGCGGTATTTTTTAAAATTTCCATTATTATGTTATGTTATAATTTAATGTGCCAAGTCATTATTTGGCCATGTGACTGTGTGATGCACTTCCAGTCAAAGACCCACATTTCACCCTTGCTCACCATAGAGTCTCCAGTAGCTCAGTGGTTAGAGCATCTGGCTAGATCACACAGGGTTGTGGGTTCAAATCCCATCTGGAACTCAGATCTTTTTTTTTTTTTGAGTTTTCAGTTGATGCTATTTTCTGTTATGCGATTTATGTCACAATTAACGTAATTTGCTATTTCTTAACTAATGGTTAGATATAATATGGTTGGCCATTTGAAATTCTGCATCATTCTCTTGGGTGGCTACTTTATCTTCCATGATCCACTACGTGTCAATCAAATGATGGGTGTGGCTATAACACTCTCCGGAATCATAGCTTATACACACTTCAAACTTGCAGAACAAAATACCCTTAAATTACCTACTACAGTAAACAAAATATGAATGAAATCATGAATTTTAACTTAAGTTAGGTAATGTGTTATCATTTCCAACTGTTGAAAAGCTCAATAAAATGAATATAATTATATTAATTATATTAATTTTTGATGTTAAGAATAGGGGATTTTTTGAGACCTTCAGTTATAGCAGTTGTTGCCTGTAAGAAATTAAGGCTGAAAAAGTAAGTTGGTGAGATAAAAGTACAAGATAGTTAAGTATGTTTTGTACATAGCATTTGAGTACTCAGGTACTAAGAATTCTAAATCTGAATTTTGCACCAAGAACGTGTAAAGTATTGGGAACTTCAACCATTTGTATAGCAGAACTTCATATTTAACTTGAAGAACACATTTGTTACTCCTGTCTGACCAGAAGGAATTTGAGTTTCTACTAATACAGCACTTAAATATATGGCATGCAAAGTGTGAATGAGAATTATTGGAAATTCCAAGGGGGAGGGGGGTCTCAGAAGCCAAAATATTTAAAGGCAAGTCTGAAAAAAACTAGAATTCTGCAGGGATGGGGGTGGGAAATGGATATTTTCTGGAACAGCAATGTACATCACAGTTTTTCTTTAATTTACAGTGAGTTATCTTTGGGTATGTTATAAACTCACATTGTGTGAATGGCGCCCGGTTGGCTAGTTAGCTCAGTTGATAAAGCACTGCACCAGTATCACAGAGGTCATGGGTTTGAATCCCATATTTCAAGCATGAACTGTTTTCAGGCTTTAATTTAATTTTAGTTGTGTGTATAACTGCAATGATCTATCATGATATCGTCATGTCTTTCTCTGCAGTTGAAATATATGATTATATTCAGTTGTACAGTGAGTTATATTTATTTTAAAGAGTAAGAGAAAGGGACAGTGTTAAATATATACTGCTTTGATTGTGAAATCTCCTTGCTGTTGTTCAGGTGTATCTATGTCCTTGCAAGATACTCAGGGGGGGGGGGGGGGGTTATTGTTAATGAGTGGTACCAGACATTGTAATCCATCAAATATTTTCGCTCGTGTGATTGGTTTAAATGCTTCACGTGACTTAATATCCAAGGATATTCCCCAATTTTCAAAACCGCGCATGTTGCGAAAATACTTGAAGGACAATAAACACAACAGCCTCCATTTGGTGCGAAAATATGCTCGAATATTAGTCGTTGGACATTATCTGTTCCAAGAAGCTTTGAGGAACAGATAATGTCCACGGACAAATATGTTTATTAATACATACCCACCTTAGAGAGGGTCATTGGAAATTCCAAGGGAGAGAGAGAGGGATCTTGAATGCCACAATTTTTAAAGGAAAGTATGAACCAAAACTGGGTCGACATCCCGGAGGGCGGTGGGGGGGGGGGGGGGGGGGGACTACAAGAAAAATTTATTGGGGGTGTGCAGCCGGCTTCCCAAAACCCTTACCCTATTTATGACCAAAATCTGTGATTTTCAATACACTATTTATGACCTGACCCCTAAATCAATACCCTGTTTCAGACCTGCCTTATGCCTACAATTGTGGACAATGTCCTGGGGACACTTACGTAATTTAACAAATTATCTGTGTTTTACTACTGAAGTTTGAAAAAAAGTGCTGCTTTCGTTTTAAAAACGCGTTGCTCTTCCCCCTCCCTACCCAATACAATGTTGAAGCCCTGAAGACCTTTGTCCATGATTGTAGTTCCCAAGTTCAGACCGATGTAAAGGCATCGTGAAGGGCGTTTGTTGATCAGTCTTATCAATAATGATGAAAAACTAGCTTCTTCTAAAAAAACATTTCCAATTCAAGAGAAGAGTGCAAAACCAGACCCCATTGATGATGAAAATGGCTAAAATCGACATCATGACCAAAACGGCTGAAAAACCATTCCCTTTGGGGCTGCACATACGTATATAGCCCATATAAAAGAAATAGGTACCCTTAATTATTTCTTCGCGTGTAACCCTGAAAGACACCAGGACCACTAAAATTGCTGGCATTAATTTCCTCCTGTACACCGTGAGTGATACCAACGACCAGGATCCACGTCTTTTTCATCTGGGAGACTCCCTGGGATCTCCCCACTCCCGCCAGGAAGACCTCCTAACCAAAGCCTTGAACAGTGTAACAACGCCCTCGGACCTATTTATCTTCAGGAGAGTATACTACGAGTAGTCCCTCTTTCGCTTAGTCCGTCGAGCGAGGAAAAAATGACCGCGCGAAATCCTGGGGACGAGACGCGCGCGACTCCCAGGACGTTTGCGCGGCCATTTTTTCTCGCGGTTTTCTCTCGCGTCACGCACGACGGTCTAATATTGAAAGAGAGACTACTCGTAGTCTATCAGGCTCCGTAATCAGGAAAGCAACCTTGTTCCCAGGGTATCTCACCTTACCGCCTCAGAGGGCGGTAAGATGAGAGACCCTGGGAACGAGGTTGTCAGGAGAGCGGATCTGCTGCGCACAGAGTCACGGACTAACAGAAAGGGCGATGGATAGTACAAGTTTTCTATCCTTTTTGCCATCCTGGATCATCCTGGTTGTCATTGCCCTGTTCACTATCTATTTCGTCGCTCGTTTGTTGCCAAAATCAAAAATTGACTTGAAGGGAAAGTATGTTCTTATCACGGGCTGTGATCGCGGCTTCGGTAGGGCAACAGCCAGAGCACTGGACAAGATGGGAGCCTGTGTTTTGGCGACTTGCTTAACGAAAGAAGGAGAACAGAGTTTGAAATCGGTGACGAGTGACAAATTGAAAACATTCCAGATGGATGTGACAAACTCGAAGCAGATCAGAGATGTATACAGCGAAGTGAGAAGGGAAATTTCTTCAGGTACGTTACAACTTCGACCGTGTCACGCTATCCCGATTGTTTTCATTCAAGCCAAGAATAAACGCTCAATTTATCATGCCGAGTTTAGTGTTTAGCGAGGTTTCATAAGAATCTGTTGTAAACTCATGTAAATATGGCACTTACAGCGGTTATCAATCACACGCGACCTTCAGCGCAAAAAAAAGTCTAGACACAACCTAAGTTTTGGTGGTCGTCAATCATCTCCGCCTCCTTGCCGACTGTATGCAAAATTTACCTGAAATTGAAACCCTGCAGCAGTCCACTAGTAAAAATTATCATTTTACTTTCGGTATGTACGGCTAGCTCACTAACTACATCCTTGGAATTTATAAATGAAAACGTTTGTCGGGTTTTTCAACGGCCATCCGCGTGCATGAATGACCGCGAGAGCAACGGACTGGGGCTACGGACTGGGGCTACGGACTGAACAATACTTAATTTATTACCTTTCAAAATTATACGAATAAGAAGCGATTTTTCTAAACATTTAGCTATAAAAAATTGCGATAAAATATTTCTAAGCATATTGAGAAAGGAAAGTTAAAAATTTTGTTAAAAAACGACGACGTTTCGACGTTGAGCTAACGTCATTATCAAGTCAAAATGATAGTTGATAAAAAATGTATAAATAGTCAGTAAAACAATAGTTCAATGGATGTGTTAAAATGTTTAAAATTAAACAAAGAGTTTCGCACGGATGTAGTCAGTTTGCGTGTTCAAGCTTGGATTCCGTTCCTTTATGCAAAGCATCTCATAGACGAGGCAATCAAATTTCCCTTGGCACTTTCGGAGAATTCGAAATTGGCTTTCGTTGAGGAGGCTTATGTCCCCGTGGGCTTCCAAAAGGCGTTTTCCAATCGCCGAGTTTTTATGTTCAGCAATACGTTGGTGGAGGTGTCGGGCTGTGTAGCCGACATAATCTGCATCGCACAGATCACATGAAAATAAATAAACCACGCATTGTTGATTTACGATCGGAGGCTTGATTTCTTTGGGCTTGAGATCTTGTTCCAGTTTCTTGCTAATAAATATTGGTTGTAGGGTAGTGCCAATCTTGTGGCTGAGATCGCGCATTTGCCTTCTAACCGCGTTAGCTGATGTTTGGTCCTTGAAGGGGAGACTAACTCGCAAGACACGGCCGTCGTCCACTTGTCTTTCACGTACACCGGATGAAAGGTTCAGGATAAATTTGTTAATGGTGGAATTAATGGTCGTTATCGGATAATCAAGTCGAGTAAAGATAGAGCGAAGTCTAGTGCATTCTTGATTGAAAGCTTCAGTTGTAGAAGATAGGGCACATGCACGATGAATCATTGTTTTGAGCAAGCAATGTTTGTAGCGTTTATCCGTGTGGCTTTGGAAATGCAACAGCAAGCCAGTGTTAGTCGGTTTTGTGTACACTTGTGTTTCAATCTTTGTTCCGTTCTTGATTATTTCCATGCCGATAAAGGGGATCTTGTTATCAACCGGAAGCTCCATCGTAAACAACAGGCTGGGGTGGAGGCCATTAAATTAAGGGTAGTCAGAAAATCAACTGCAGCATCAGTGCTAGGCATTTTGGCCAAGGTATCATCAACATATCTCTTGTATAGCGTAGGCATCAAACCATTACGGGTAAGCTTGTCTTCAAGCTGACACATGAAAACATTAGCCATTAGAGGGCCAAGGGGCGAGCCCATTGCCACGCCGTCGACTTGCTCATACAGCCGGCCATTAAATTGGTTTGGTTGAACCAATCGCTGGCAAATGCTTTGTCGACTAAGATGTTGATAGTCTCATTTAAAGGTACGTTTGTGAAAAGGGATGCGACATCGAAAGAAACCAAAATTTCATCATCTCCAATGGGTGAGTGGCGGATTTCTTCAGAGAAACGAATGGCATCGGTAATGGTGTACTCGTTAATGTTAGTGCGAAACTCTTTGTTTAATTTTAAACATTTTAACACATCCATTGAACTAATGTTTTACTGACTATTTATACATTTTTTATCAACTATCATTTTGACTTGATAATGACGTTAGCTCAACGTCGAAACGTCGTCGTTTTCTTAACAAAATTTTTAACTTTCCTTTCTCAATATGCTTAGAAATATTTTATCGCAATTTTTTATATTTATATACAAAATTATAAGGTTTATAAGACGTTCAAGTCTTGTTCAGTCCGTAGCCCCAAGACAAATACGTGCAGAAATAATTTGTTTGCGTGTAGATTTGCTTGCTCTCGGGGTCATTCATGCATGCGAATGGCCGTTCAGAAACCCAACCTTAGGCCACTAAAAATCCCACTAAAATACTCCCTCTAAAATGCTCCACCTTAATGCTCCATTTTCCCACTAAAATGCTCGGTTCCCCCCTCCCCCCCCCCCCCCCCCCCCAAAAGTCACTAAAATGCTCGGTTAATGCTCATACATACGGTTTTTAAGTTTTAATAATTTTAACGTTTCAACACAATTTACAGTTCAGAGTGCTTAACAAAAACGTATACTTAGTATAACAAGTTAACATCAACATATGTAATAGTTTTAATACACCAAAAGATACTCTAAATGATCTGTTGTTCTGTTAATCCTTTGTCCCCTTTCATTGATACTTAAGTAAAGAGGGTAAGTTAAATCTTCATTTTCTGGTAAAAAATAGTTTTTATTTCTATTTTCTGTGGAAAAAATATTAGTAATTTTCCAGGAAAATGCCACTAAAATGCTCGAATAATGCTTTATGCTTTTGCCTCACTAAAATGCTCGAAAAAATGCTAGCATAATGTACAAAAGCCTACCCAACCTGCCCGTCTTCAGTTATAAATTTCAAGGAATATTTACGGCCAATGTATTTAGTGAGCTAACCGTACATACCGAAAGTAAAATGATAATTTTTGCGAGTGGACTAGCCTGGGAACAGGCTCCCGGCGAGAACGGAAATTTTTCGGCGAGCGCGAAACAGAAGAATTCGGGAGCCTGTTCGCAGGCCACGAGTGGACCGCTGTAAGGTTTCACTTTTTCAGGTAAATTTTGCATACAGTCGGCAAGCAGGCGGAGATGGTTGACGTCCACCAAAACTTAGGTTTTGACTAGACTTTTTTTGTGCTGGAGGTCTGTACGGGTCCGCAAATGATCCCAGGACCGCAAATGATCCCGGACCGCAAATGATCCCCAAATTGAACCGCAAATGATCCCGGACCGGAAATGATCCCCATATTGGACCGCAAATGATCCCGATAAAAAGTAAGGAATGGCATGGATTTATATCAGAGGAAGGTGAGAACATGTACAAAAATTATGAACTAAAAAACATGTTTTATCATTTTACAAAAAAATATTCCACAGTTGCTGTTTTGTTCTTCGAACGGTACAGATCGTTTTCACTGTCACGCAATAAAAAAAAATAAATCGAAAACCAACCAATGGAAAAAGCTAAGAAATTGTGATGTACGCTATAGAAGATAACTAAATATGACATTTCTCCAAGTTTTAGGCCTGTGCGTTTCCCCAAACTTCTGAAATTCGTCGTAAATGTTTCCCAGAAATTTACAGAGCGCAGTAAGAAAACGTCATGTTGGTATACATCCGTGGTACACCAATATGGCGGCCGGAATATAGTGTAAACATCTGGAACTTACTTTGGCTTTCTAGGTGACTGATTATCAGTACTAAACAAACAAGCATTTACATAAGCACTTTTCCTAGTGCTCTAACTTCTAAAAAGGCGTAAAATCATGAGATAAGTATATATTTTTCAACAAACTCGATCGTAGCCTTGTGTCACGCAACCTCCATAACCCTGAAATTCAAAATGCTCTGGTTTCCAAACGAAGCACGCTAATTGTAAACAGATATAAATATACCGCCTCTTATGCCTGATGAGGATAAAAAAACGTCACGTGAAAACGATCTATTGAATTAAAAGTCTTAGAAAAACACATACTTGTAAACACTCTCGAAAACCCGGTGGCGATAGTATCAAACATCTATCAAATAGCTAACTTGTCAAAACGAAGCGCAAGCCTTGGCCTTGCTTGGTCATGAAGCTGAACTTCATAACTATAGCTTGGAATTTTGGCTTCTTAGAATACTCAAGTAGTCATTTCCGAGGAATTAAAGCCAAAATACAACCAAGGAAAAATTACAAAATAAATTTGTTCAAATTTCCAGTGCTACACAGTAGGTGTTTTACAGAGAGTGATGAAGCGTTGTAGGCTTGTGGATCTATTCAGGTAACAGCGTCTTCCTTTATAGTTGCTTCATGGTTAGATTTTAGTTTAAAACTTTAGACGAGTGGCGTTAATGGCTGATAAAATGTGATTTAACTTCAACACCGAAATATCAATGTTTAACAAAGGAGGATATGTAGCGTATGTTGCACTGATCATAATTTTACTGAGAATTGCAAAGAAATGCAAGCCAAGTCGTGTTTTGATGATTGAGTGGTGATATTCACAACATCGTAGTTAGCAACAAAATTTAGTCGAAAGTATGAAAAAAAAGCAAGTTGTAAACCATTATAATTATAAGATGCCTTTAATAAAAACATCGGTATTCACGTAAATTTGTATGTATGGACGATATGTTCTTATTACAAGTTTGCCAGTGAGCGCAAATTTATCCGACATTGTATAAACCAAAATCAACCCCAAATCTTCGTTTAAAAGCTGAAATTAAAAGCACTCCGCTGATCCTACAAACAGCAAAGGAAAGCCGCAAAGGAATGTTACTCTCTCTGAAATCGACACCTTATATTATCTTTAAAAATATTTGGCAACACTAATTACCTCACCGGAAATTAATTTGTTGTTTTAACTGTATACTTGTCATATCGATTAAAGGCAGTCTGCTGATCCTACAAACAGCAAAGGAAAGCCACAAAGCCTTCACCTATCGCCTGTGCGACTTACTTGTCTATCTAAACTTGCATGTATGGAGGATATGTTCTGTGAACGCAAATTTAAATGTCCTGTGAACGCAAATTTATCCGATAATGTTTAAACCAAAATCCACCCCTAAATCTTCTTCTAAAAGCTACAATTCAAAGCACTCCGCTGAACCTACAAACAGCAAAGGAAAGCAGCAAAGGAACTCCCAGAGTGCATTTCGCTTCCACAGGGGGAAAAAAGTGCGCGACATAAGCGCACGGACATAAGCGCGACAAACTATGCGAAATCACTATCCAAAGGAATGCATGCATGCCAGCATAAAGCAATGACGTCACACAATATATCACCGCTTAAAAACATCATGAATTATGCTAGTTGTAGACAAATGACAACATTATGAAATTGTGCTATTGTGAAAGAAGTTTGTTACTAGTATTCTTTGTTTGAACTCCAGGTAAGTCTTTTTAACAACTTAACCCTTTGAAGGAATGTTTAAGGACAGAAATTGGTTAAAGAGCCCTAATCGGCCATACCTTTGTTTTTGTTTGCATGCGAGAGGTTGGCTATCATTTGTTCAAACGAACTGAGGAAATCACTGTGAAAAAACTGAAGATGATTAAACATACTTCCAGGAACACAATGCAACTTACAGTAAAGCAATGAGATTTCGCTTGACCATGCCATATCAATAATTTTGATGGCATCAAAAATGGTGGAGGCTGATCATTGATAAGGGTCCTTTAAGGTGTGTGAAACTGCTATTGAAAGTAGTATCATTTCTCTTTTTGTTTCAGCTGGATTGTGGGGTCTGGTGAACAATGCTGGAATTATTTGCTGCAGTCCCATAGAATGGACGCCGCTAGATGACTTCAAACGCTCCGCTGATGTTAATCTGTGGGGAATGATTGATGTCACTAAAACCTTTCTTCCTTTGTTAAAGAAGACCCCTGGACGAGTGGTTAATTTATCAAGCATGTTAGGTACTTGTACATAGGCTAAACCTCCGAGTCTCCCCTATCATGATGGGTCGCCAAATCTCCTAGAGAATACGAAGGAACGAGCATTGAAGTACATTTTCCACACTTATTATGTCCAGTTGCTGATGTTTTGGGAGGGACATTTTTCGCATATTTCACACATTTTTGTCGTTCAATCGGCAGAGCTCTTCTTTTGACAACTTTTCTGGGAGTCGAGAAGGTGCAGTGTATTGGCAATCTCCCGGATTTTCTCTCTCTTTGTTTTTAGGTTCAACATCTCTCGTAATAGATAAATGGGCTTCTGAAAGATTAACCACTTGCCCTTCACTTCGTGCAGTTTTGTACAAATCAATGTATTTAAAATCATACTCAGGTAATCATCTCATTTCAATAAAGGGCGCCTTACAGTCCCCTTTTATGGAGCATATTGTGTGACCAAATATGGCGTGGAGGCATTTTCGGATGCCCTAAGGCGTGAGATGCAGCCCTGGGGAATCAAAGTCAGTATGCTGGAGCCAGGAGCATTTTTAACAGACCTTATTTCTCCTGCTTCGCTTGAGCAGCAACTGAGACAGCGATGGAACGCACTGAGTGATGAGCTAAAGAATGACTATGGAGAGGAATACTTGACGAGAGGTATCAATTTGTTCTTATGATGGGGGATCTGGCACAAAAATTGTGACCAATTTCCAAAAAAAAATTGTGCCAAAGGTCCAAGCCTTTAGAGGGATCCACGGCCATGTTCCCCCAGGGAACGTATTGTGGAATTTAATTCTCTAAAATCCCCTTTTCAGAGTTTCTGAGTCATTCTGATTTACCTAAGGCCGTGGAGACCAGTATGGATCCATGCTTCAAAGTACTGCGGTACTATATAAACAGAGTTGAAGAAGCAGTAGACAAAAGTGTCCACAGTAACGTAACAAAGTGGCCGCATTATAGTGGCTAAAGGGCAAATGTATGAGTTGGAAGAAATCCAGATATCTGTATCAAGCAGGTGTCTGTTAAGGCCCTCTTACGTACATTAGGCCAATTTTCTTGCAATTTGTGTTGCAACCAAATAGCCAGACACAGGAAGAATTGTTTAGTGTAATAACGCCACAGAAAGTTTGCAAGAGTTTGCCAATCAATTTGTAATTCTCATGCATGTTTGTTTGACTATATATACAGCTGTTGAACTGCGGAACGAAGCATTTCGTAACTTGGATATAAACGAAGTTGTCAACACAATAGTGGAAGCCCTGACGTCAAGTTCTCCGCGTGACCGCTACTTGGTTGGCCAAGATGCCAAGAATTTTCTTTTATGGCTAACTAGGTTACCAACTTCTGTTGCTGATTATGTCATATGTGCATCTGTTAAACAACTTCAGCCACGAGGAGCCTCGGTGTCTTAAAACGAACTGGAAAACAAACACTAAAGACTCAAACATCTGCAGCACATCTCGTAATAATACTGAGATAACTACAGGGCGTGTTTAAAACACGAAGTGGCAAAACGTTTTTTTTTTTCTTTTCGCTGCGTTTTGGCCATATGAAAATGTGAAATTTCAGTTCCAGAACCGCAAAGGGTTAGGACCTGGCACTTGTCAACTGTGAGGTCAAAAGGAGAACATAGGTCAATACATTTTTCGAACCAAACAAATAAAGACGAAAAAATTAGTGCAATATACGTCTAGGAATAAGCCAATTAAGTGTAATTGCAATTTTGGTTTACCTTGCAAACGGCTCCCTGCAAGCAAAGCGAGCCAACGAGAGCGGAAAAACAAGAATTCGGCGAGTGGGTCGAGGAGGGTTCCGTCCTACTCACTTCGCTCACCAAATTCTTTTTTCCTTTGGTTCAAAATTGTCAACATTTGTGAAAGATATGTAGACCTACGTTCTTGCTTTGGTGTCACAGCCTGACTACAGTGAAACCTGTATTAAGCGGACACCCTTGGGACCCTCACTAGAGTCCGCTTAATACAGCTGGGTGTCCGCTCTAAGCAGGTTCTAATATATTGTGCAATAATAGTCGATTATTTAACCTTTTGTAACTCAGTGAAGCACAGTGTAAGAATAGCACAATGTTCAGTCAGGCAATGCATCAATCTGGAGTGATCTACTTAGCTTTGAAATGATATCTCTGAACAATGTTAAAGGAGTCTGGACTGAGCTTTTAGAAGTAGAAAGCCCTTGAAGTGTCCGCTGAATGTAGGTTTTTGTGCGACAAAATGGCTTAATATTGGTGTCCGTATCTGCTTAACAGAGGTGTCCGCTGAATGCAGGTTTATTTTACAGTAAATGTAGAAGGAAAATTTTGGGACTCAAGCTGGTGTTCACTTAATAGAGGGTGTCCGCTCGATATGGGGTCCGCTTAATACAGGTTTCACTGTAGTTCCAGGTCCTAACAGTAAACCCCCTGCGGTTTCTGACCCAACCGCAGGAGAAATTTCAAAATGTTCTCATGTAACCTCACCCAAATGAAAAAACTATACATATATTTGTCATAATTATACACTTCAACATTTTCAATTATATACAAATGTCCAGTCACACAAAAGTGGTGCATAAAAGAACAAGGGTTTAGACCTTCAAGCAGAGCCTACTTTTACTGTGTACCCCCTTCCCTCAGGAAATGTCCAAGTTATTGAACATGCACAGGGTTAGTATCCTTTTTCAGAAACAAATTTCCAGGACTTTTCCAGGACTTAACCAGGACTCAGATTGATTTTTCCAGAACTCTACAATTCACCTTAACCCTGTCTTTCCCAAGATCTCAATGTTAATTCTCCTTACTGTCTGCCATACATTTCATATTTTTTACTTGAGTTTAACAGATTTCCAGCACATTCCAGGATCAGTCACCCTGGAAAGACTGGAAAGACTGGAAAGACTGGAAAGTCCTGGAAAATGCCACAGGAAAATTCCAGGACTTTCCAGGTTTTCTAGGACCCCTACAAAGCCTGATGCAAGAGTAGCTTTGACAAACGGACTAAATAACTAAACACACCTAAATATTACAATCATGTGAGTGTCAGCTTCTCTCATAATTCAATGCCTTTCCAGATAAAGAAAAGATAAGAAAGAAATTAAAACAAATATTAGAAGCCCACACCTAAATTTAAACTCAGAACTTACAGATTGTTACAGCATACACTAATAGAAGATCAGTTTTAGTTAGATCTTATCAAAGGTATACAACCTTAATATCAATGAAGCATTTGAACTCTTTCGTGTCATATGAGGCAATAAGTTCTAATAAAAGTTGCTAAGCATAAGATGACGAAGTTGTCAGAAGGGGAACATCACTGAAATCAGCAACAAAAATGAAAAACAAATAAAAATGAAAGCCCACAATTCAGGGTTATCACTACTTGGTCATGTATCTGACCACTGACCCTGCCCAATAGAGTCCTAAAGTGATGATGTCACAAAAATAAAATTTTTGAAATTATGGGATATGATGTCATATTCTTATAGTGGATGCTAAAAGATGCCCTCATCCCAAACATTAGCTCTGAATTGCAATTCCCGATAGAGATATAAGGTATCAAACTTTGATAGCATCCCACACAAACCCTTCAAAATTTGTTTCAGTTCCTTCAGTTTAGAACTGACTCAAAATTAGAGAGATTTATATGGGGCAGTACCAAATTTTCATCATTTATATTTTGGCTGAGAATTACAATTAAGAGGTAATTTTTGGCAAGGACCCTTTATTAAGGACGTTCTATTCGAAAATGGCGCCAAATCCCATAATTTCTCAAATTTATTTTTTTGTGACGTCACACTTTAGGACTCTATAGGGATAAGATGAGAAGTAAGAAATGATATACATACCGTACAGTATGACTTACGCATTAAAAACTTAGTGCAGTTGCCTCAAAATTCCCATTGCTTACGGGGGATTCATTTTCCAAGTTAAATGGGTGGCTGATAGTCACTTTAATCAGATTGAGCAACTGAAGTGCATTGTGGGGAGTGCCACAGAACCTTGCATTTCATCCACCTCAAAACATAACATTTTAATCTATGAAGAGTAAAACGGCAACCTTAAATATAATACACCAGACAACTTTTTAAAGACATGTTTTGGCAGACTGATGCCATCAGTCAAGCAAAAACATATCTTTAAAGAGGTAAAATGTCAAAAGTAAAATGTAGAAAGAAAATGTTGAATAATTTACAAATTTTATTAAATAATTACAACTTCCACGTTTTAAACCTGTAAATCAAAGCATGCATGTCTGAAAAAGATCATTTGCTTCTGCAATCAAATGATCTGTATCCACAGAATGGACTGTGAAATTGTTTACAGCACTGCAGCACTGAGTAATGTTCTTCACGTGATTTATTTAAACTGATCGTCTATTCAGTCAGCTGGAAGTTGCCATCTTCGGAAATCTTGTAATATTTTGCCAGTGACTTATGGAGATGTCTTGTTTCAAGTTCATAATATCGTACTTTTTTTAGTCACACGAGAATGACATAATTTCGTACAAGAATGACGTCTTATCATAAAAATCCAGGTGGGAAGCTCCCTGAAGGGCCTGGGCGTCGTCCCCTCCTAGACGGTCCTGGCATTTGATTAATGTCTGGTAGGGGGCCATATGGATCAAAGCGAGGTCTTGGCAGCCCAGGCCCAGGGCTGGGGTTAATTCCACCAGGTATGAATGGTAAATTAGGATAGAGATCATTGTGGCCACCTGAAATAAATGATGAACAGGTCATGTAAAAATATTGACATAGGAGCTCATCAACCATGTCACCATTTTGCGACCTAGATACAGGCACAATGTGCAGCTCACACGCTTTGTGCATCAAAACTCTCAAATGTCTTTTCAAAAGCCTAACTTTGCAAATGTCTCTTAGTGAACTCAGTTCATTTTCCACTTGGGAGATGTGAATGCTACATCAATTGCCATCATTTATTTTTAAAACTGGCAAGTTTGGGGTTCTTCAAGTATATTTTCAGGAGTTTGCAACAGATTCTTGTGAAACTTTACTAAATTCGACATGACAAATTGTGAGATAAGACAAATTTTTTTGTTTGGATGAAATAATCGGAAAAGCACACATCGTCAAAAAGGTCCATTTCAAATGCAGTTACTGGTATGTCTCCATCCTTTTCTCCTTCATCATAAACTGCTCACAAAACTTCCCAAAATTCTTGGACCAGCAGGATGGTGATACAATGTACGAACCCAAGCTACTGTATATGTACCTACCTATGATGCCAGGTGGGTATGGCTCCCCCCTGAAAGGCTGTGAGCCAACTCCATGACCAGGGGGGAACAGGTCAAAAGGTGGTAGGATGACTTGCATTCTTATGCGATCTTGTTTCTGTCTGTACAACTGGATGTAGGTCTACACACGTGAACAAACTAAAATCAGTGATTTCATACATCACTGACGAGTAAGTACTTGTACACCGAAGTTTAACATTTTTCTGATAGATCAGGTCTCTTTTTAAAAGCAACACAGTACCAGTACTTCAATATTAACCCCAAAGAGCATTTGATTCTGCTCCACCTCCAACTACTGTACAATGTAAGTTCTGCACATGAGATAACAAGAAGATCTGTTAGATCTTATAACCGCGCTTTTAAAATTTAACTGTTTTCTTAGTACTACAGTCGCAACGCAGTGCATATTCCAAAGCAATCTTTGATGATTCATTGATTACTGTAGACATCACAGCACTTGATCAACACAAACTCTATTATCGCACCATCAGTCGTAGCCGTTGTGACATCTCCGATGACGTAATAGTCTTAATCTGGAACTTTCTTCGGGATATGTATGGGCATGAAGATACGAACACTATTACAAACCGCTTTCTTTCTTTAAAGTCACGATTAAATTTAATTGTTTTTTCCCTTGAGTTAAGGGTTAGCAAAGAAGTCACACGAGTCACATAATTGAAGAATTGCGTTATCTACGGCTATCTTTAGTAATAAGAAATACTCGCAAAGTTACAAATAAATTAATGGACGTCGCTTCTGCCGAAATAAACTTGCAAAGTAAACACGATCTTATTTGTCACGTAGTGGAAAGTGAAAGCTGCAACGTCAGCGCATTCCATGGCTGACGTAATACCTTTTTTCAGCGTATTTATTATTCCCTTTAAATCCAATGCTTTGATAAAACGAAAAGAAAATATATTTTACCCACAAAAAAGAAAACAATATCCGTAAAATTGTCCGTTTATTTATGTTTTAACAGCTTCTGGCGGAAAAACATCACACGTTGCGTGACTCAAAGTTTGGCCGAGCGGAGGTCTGCGTCTGGTCACCGACAAAAAAAAAAAAAAAAAAAACCACGGGTAAACCTAGAACCGCGCTCGGCCCATGGCCGTGCGGTTAAAAAGTACTGGTCTATCAATGGTTCTGACTGCACACCTAAACAATGACATAAATGGGTATGCTTATTCAAAGCATTTGGGTTTTATAGTACAATTTCAATCCAAGAAGCTTATACCTCCATGCAGCTATACTACTTGCTTCTGATCAGAATGGAGATGGACAAATTTGTCGTACTTAGTAGTTGTTGCTGTTTTTGTCATCATTTCAGTTATGATTCAGTATTTTTTAAAACAAATTAATTTTCATACTAAAAAGACAATAGGTGATGGAATGTTCTTTTAAACAAAGAGTTTTGCGTGAATGGAATCAGTCTGCGTGTTGAGACTAGGATTGCGCCCTTTGATGAAAAGCATCTCCTAAACAAGACAATCAACAGAAAATTGGAACAAGACCTGGGAGGGGGGGGGGGATACTCCCTTATATGGGCTATATAGGTATGTGTGGCCCCAAAGGGTATGGTTTTTCAGGTGTTTTGGTCATAAATTAGCTGATTTTGGTCATTCTGGTCATAAATAGGGTATGGTTTTTGTACTCTAGCCTTGATATGGGTATGTTTTTATGAAGAAGCCACTTTTTCATCATTATCGAAAAGAAAATCAACAAAAGCCCTTCACAAATTATGTTTATGGTAATTTAACATTGGTCTGAACTAGGGAACTAATTATAACCCAGGTCTGAAACACGGATTTGGTTTAGGGGTTAGGTCATAAATAGGGTTTTGAATTTTTGGTCAGGTCATAAATAGGGTAGGGAATTTCATAGATTTTGGTCATAAATAGGGTAATGGTTTTGGGAAGCGGGCTGCACACCCCTACCCAATTTTTCTGGGAGTACCCCCCCCCCTTTCAGGACAAGACCTCAAGCCCAGAGAAATCAAGCTTCCAATCGTAAATCAACAATGCATTGTTTACTCCTTTACATGTGATCTATGTGATTCGAATTATGTCGCTTTACAGCTCGACACCTCCACCAACATATTATTGAACGTAAAAACTCTGCGTTCGGTAAACACTTTTCGACAGCCCATGGGGATACAAGCCTCCTCAAAGAAAGCCAATTCCGCATTCTAAAAAAGTGCCAAGGAAAATTTGATTGTCTTGTCTATGAGATGCTTTTCATCAAGGAGCGCAATCCTAGTCTCAACACGCAGACTGATTCCATGAGTTTCTTAAATGGCACTCAGGACATGGTTGTTTATTGAATTTGCTGGCTCTTGAAAACAAAAAAATACACACCTAATCCCAACTGAGAAAGAATCAATGAGAATGCTAGGATTTACCTCAAGACTACCTTGCCATATAACAAATAATTTAAATCGCCTTCAAATAACTGAGCCTGCATCAGAAAGTTTAAGACTGTGATATATGTATATCCCTGGCACTGTGTCTGGTGGATAATTATGGTACTGTAGCTAGAATACATACCGTCTTCCAACTTTTGGTTTCGTCCTTTACCCGTGCACCTGCAAATTGATAAAAAAGATGCATAATTAATATGATCATGATGAATTGCCTAATAAATTGTTGACTCAAACTGACTGAATAGCTGATCCAATCCCCACTTTTCAAATCCTGGCTAAAAGCCCTGATGAGGCCAGACAGTTTTCAAACTTAGGCTTACCAAAATCTCTAAATACAAGGTGCTGCCACAAAGTAGAATCATTCGAAAGAGATCTCAACTCTCGACATGTGCATGCAACATTCAATATGCTGTGTACTGGAAGGTTTCCCAGGACCATTAGCTGAAAAACAACAACAACAAATGAACCTTTGTGTGTATTTAGTGTCTTCATCCTATTGCATGAGAAACACTTGTCGAGTACCTACAAACGTTTACATTTGCAATATAAAAGGCAGAGTCTTTTCCAAGCCTAGCCATGCAGAGAAAACACCAGTGGAAGTTTGGTAAAACAAGAAAAGCTATGAAAGCACAAGCCATGGACAAGTGTTTCCAAATCCGCTTCTTATCCTTGATAGAAACACAGATAATGTTTTCTATTTCTCCAGTAGAATGCAAACTGTCAGCTATCTATTTGGAGCAGTTTTCAATTGAGTGTTGTAAATTAACCAAAGCCAAACCAATTACTTACCAACTAGACTTCTCAGCCAATCTCAAACCGTAGTAAAACCAAAGCCAAAGTAATTGCCTGATAACTTTTAACACTCAATTGAAAAACAACACTCTAAAATAAATAACATGATAGTATTAACCCACAGTAAAATGTGTACCTTGACTTCTGCAGGAACAGCCATGAAACCACACAACTGTGGTAATCCCAGAGCTGCAAAAATCAACAAACAATTAATTAAAAATACATTATTAACAATTCTTGCAGGATCTGCTGTGCTAATGTTCAATGGATGAACCACTGAACTTTTACAACCCTTACAAAGTTATTTAATTTTTTTTTATATCTATTTAATTGATACATGTAACTTATATACATTCAATACACACTTACATAATTACTTTACAAAATTACATTATTTACACCACTCACATTGCAATACTTGATTTAAAGTACGCTATTTACATTCCTTGCAATACTAGTTGCTTAAAATTTCATACCTTATTTTTATTGCCTACTCTATAAGTTACTTTCACAAATAAATGCACCCTTAAAAGTAACAAGCTTGTTACAGGGGTGAAGAACAAGGCTACAGGTGAATCAAAATTTAATGCCAGCCCTGCATATTCAAACTGAAATTTTGTGAAAACGAACATTTTAGTTTTAAAATCATTAAAATAAAATATGATTACAGTACATGTACATCTATAAAAAATGACAAGTACAGATATCATACCAGCTCTCATAAAGGACAACAATGGATAAGCCACTTGGTCCTTGAACAGTCTGGACAGTCGGTGAAGATTGTAATAAACTGATGAAGCACCTAATGAGTGATTAGTATTTATTTAATATAAATTCTCTTTTATTCTCCGCTGATGGGACCAAGGACCAAATCAACTATGGTATTGACTCAAGAGCAAATAATACAATATTATAAATATATTGCTCTTTGTCGAGGAAAAGGTTGTTGTTATTCATCGTGGTAGATGCAATAATAAAGTGTATTATCGTTTGTCTCACGATGTAGTCACTTGAGATGTAGATCGCGATGTTTCGACTGCTTACTGCTAGTCTTCTTCAGGCGATAAGGTTGACTGATTGCACGGTATCATTTATATCACAAAGGACGGCTGTGATTGGTGCATTTCGATCCTCCTATTGTTCCATTGTTCTGGCGAGTAGCTGTTCCCTCAGTGGTCTGTTGTTGTACCGTTCTCCTGTTGTTGTGTTTCTTGATCGTGGGTATCCATGCTTCAGGAATTTCAATTCCACTATCCCTGTTGATGTTGTTAGGGTGAAGTCTTATCATGGTGTCTTTCGACGTAGAGTCACTGTTTACCAACGTACCGATCGAGGGCGCCGTACAAGCTGCGCTACAAAAAATGGAGAACGACGCAGGCCTGGCTGACCGCACGACACTTACACCAGTTCAAATCGTGGACCTCTTGAATTTCGTATTAAGATCTACGTACTTCCAGTACAACGGATCGATTTACGAACAACGAGACGACACAGCCATGGGGAGCCCTGTATCCGCGGTTATTGCTAATCTCTACATGGAGATATTTGAAGAACAAGCAATAGAGTCCGCACCTTACAAGCCTAAGATCTGGAAACGCTACGTAGATGATACTTTCACCATCCTGGATCGGGATAGAGTTGACGTCTTCCTGCAACACCTGAACAGTCAACAACCATCAATCCGTTTCACCATGGAGATCGAGAACAACAACAAGATCGCCTTTCTCGACACGTCAGTTTACAGAGAACCTGATGGCCGCCTTACCACCAGTGTCTACAGGAAACCAACACATACTGATCAGTATCTAGCGTATGATTCACACCACCCTCAGTCAGTAAAGCGTGGTATTGTGAAGTGTCTGTACAACCGGGCTAAACGTCTCATCACCAAACCATCAGTAATCGTTGGAGAGAAGAAACATCTGTCATCTGTACTTGTTTCTAACAGATATCCCTCCTCTTTTGTACAGAAGATCACAAAGACACGAACAACCCCAAGAAGAGAGCCTGTCGCTGAATTTAAATCCACCGCCGTTTTACCTTATGTCCAAGGAGTTTCGGAGTCTCTCCGCCGCTGCCTAGAACAACAAGGCATTCGCACCGTCTTTAAGTCCGACACGACACTTCGGTCACACTTAGTGTGACCAAAGGACACCGTCAACCCGGCTAAACAAGATGGTGTTGTCTACAGGATTCCCTGTGAGTGCAGCAAAGTCTACATCGGGGAAACAGGGAGATCTATGCAGGAGAGGATCAAAGAACACGACAGGGATATACGACTCGCCCGTACCCAGACCTCCGCCGTTTCTGAACACACCCACGAGTCCGGCCACTATCCTATCTGGAATGAGGTCAAGTTTATTGATCGAGATCCTCACTGGTACACACGTAGGGTCAAGGAAGCTATTCACATAAGACTTCACCCTAACAACATCAACAGGGATAGTGGAATTGAAATTCCTGAAGCATGGATACCCACGATCAAGAAACACAACAACAGGAGAACGGTACAACAACGGACCACTGAGGGAACAGCTACTCGCCGGAACAATGGAACAATAGGAGGATCGAAATGCACCAATCACAGCCGTCCTTTGTGATATAAATGATACCGTGCAATCAGTCAACCTTATTGCCTGAAGAAGACTAGCAGTAAGCAGTCGAAATGTCGCGATCTACATCTCAAGTGACTACATCGTGAGACAAACGATAATACACTTTATTATATTGCTCTTTACATGTATAAAGTAGACAGGATGATCGCTACTACTCACATAGTTGTAAAGCAAACAGATTGACAGATATGAATAAACATCAGTTGAGTTATGGTGAGCCAAGTGTTATACAATCATATACATGTGCTTGTTAAGCAATTTCAAGAGAAATATTACGTGCACGTATGTACCATGTACTTATCACTGGACATGAGACATATCACAACCAATAAACACCTACCATTTGTTTTAAGATCCACATTTCCCCTCACAAAATCAGTTGGTTGTAACTTGCACTGATATATTTCCCTTTTTGGCACTGAATCAGCCAGACCTGAAATATGTTAATGTCAAAAGATGAGGTGGCTTAGGATGCCACAAAATCCACAATTGTTACCATTAAGTGAAAAGTAAAGAACTACACAAAATGAACAGTTTTTGTCATACATGTATAATCATAGCAAGATATCAAGGTATTGGACTTAAATCTTCAGTACTGCAATCAAATTGCCTGTTGGAAGTGAATTAGAAAATACCATGCTACTACAGTGACTTATCTACATTGTATTAAAAGTGTTTTTGAACTTGACACTAATAAAATCTTCTAAATGATCAGCACCAGAAATTAGGAGTCAGCACAACTTTCCCTGGATCCATGCTTGCCGATTGTCACTTCCCACCCAAAGAAACACAATTTCGACAGTAATGTTTGCCTCTACCACTGTAAGACCATGAACACAACACGCACTTCCATGTATTACAGTAGAAAAATTGTCAAAAACAGCACATAAAATCAACAAGTGCAGAAAGATATACCATGAACCATGATGTAAGGTCCTAAAGATGTACACGTCAAAGAGCATGTCAGACCAGGACAAGACGAGTGTGTGTACATAATTCTTGTGATACCACCCTTCTTCCAATCCTTACAAGGCACAACCCTGCTTGAATCATCGACTTCTGTTTTCTCCATTGAATCCTGTAGAATAAGTACAAAGATACATCTTTTTTCTTTTTGCTTACAACTGTCAGCAGACTAGATATATGGGTATATAATAACAGTGTGCATGACTGAGAGGCTTCAAAGTGCAGTTCATTGCTTTAAGATTTGGGTTTTACTTTATTCATTTATTTTATTTTTAATAACATTCTTCCACCTCCTGTTCTAATATACAACAATTTGAAACAAATTATTACTATTAGAGTAGGACGAAATGGAGAAGAGCATACAGTATAGTTAGACTAGTCATATGCATTGAATTAAATTACATGTACATTTATTTGGGGATCTAAACAACCTTAATAAGAGACTAGGAAAGAGACCTCACAATGGACAATGTTCAATTAACAAGCAGTGAGCAGACTACTGGTAATACGGTATGGGTAAAGTACTCTTTTAAATTATTAGTTTTCTAGCTGACTTTTATTTGTTCAAACAATTAACTACCTCTGATGTACAGATGTATCCAGTCTCCATCATCAAAACATGAATCACTACCCAGGCAGCTTCATGAATGGTGCCGACATCCATAGCTTTGTACAAGTCTTCCAACGTTTGTGGAATTCCCTCTCGACAAAGAAGAATGGATGATCCGAGTGAGGATACTGATCCTGTACTGTACCGATGAGCCTGTTCTGTTTCACTCTTTCTGGCCTTTTCTTTTCCCTGATTATCATGCTGTTGCTCCAGAGTCAATGACACTGTGCTATGCTAGAAATGAATCAAAATGCAATATATCACATTACTTAGCTGAAGCAGAAAGATGAAGGGGTTAGAGGCGTTTATAAGCTATAACAGGGTACCTAAATATGAAGATTTAGAAAAAATATTTCATTTTCATTGACCAGCAACACAACTTTCACAACTCGCAATATTAGACTTATCATAAATAGATTTCCATCCACTTCTTTTGCAGAAAACAACAAATTACGCATACATATAATTTTGATGACCATAATAAGGTGATTCCAATCAACAATGTTCATTTATCAAAGACTGCCCTCCAACACATACATGTACCTTACAATAAAATCCCCCGACTTTGAGTAAAAATTCATTAAAACATTGTTAAGAAATTTTTCCCAACTTTTTCCTGACCCACAGCAACCTCATACAGTTATAGAGATTTTCACGGTTTCTGAGGGCATCTTGCTTGGGTAGCACACACGGCAAAAATTACAGCAAATGTAGGGGGAAAGTGGAGAATCTGATGTCTAACAACTCGTGGAAAATTTGAGTTCTGAAATACTTATGAATTAAAAACCAAAGACACTAGGGAAGAGAATTCACTGATCGCATTTGAGAGAAATGGCCCCTTTAGAAAAGCCACAATAAAAATTTCAATTTTTCATACATTTGTCTTTTAAATGGGGTCACAATTTGCAGGAAAATTTAGAGACGTTTGTATGAAAAATTTAAAGTGTAATTCCTTGTCTCACAAGGTCCGCCAGTGCATATTTCAGTAAGGAGAATCGATCTCTTGAGTCTGGAAATACTAAAAGGATTAAAAAAAAAAAAAAAAAAAAAAACAGATCATACAAGTTGTACCTGGGCTGGATCACTTACATGCTCAGCTGAGGTACATGGAACTTGTTGATCAGTATGCAAGGTATCCCTGGAATAACCAGGAGTATTTTGGCTGGCTAGTGCATTTCCTTGCTCTCCGGAGTTCTGCAAAATGTAGATTAAGTCACCATGTACTATTCCCAGATCTGTGAGTAGCACCGAGTCATTGTCTAAAACATCTTGGCCATTCAGACTCAGATTAAAACTGCCTGTTCTACAAAACAGAACATAAAATAAATAAATATACTTTATACAGTCACGATAACTTAAGCTTACGTAAGCTTATTTGAGAAAGACTTCAGTTTACATAAACTCACCTCAAACCAAACTTTCTGCGCACAGCTTCTCGGCAATCACTCAATGTTATTGCATCTCCATGCAATTCAAGTAATTCCCTTCGTCTGTGCAGGACAGCTCTAAGTTTCATTTCAAACAAGGGCAGGTAATTTTGAGAAGAATTATCCGCAAAGTGGGTAGGCCTTGTCGGCAGCCATATTGCTTTGCACGCGCAAGGATTTATGGGTAGTTTGAAATGTTTGCACAGGGTCACGGGGAAAGGTACGGTCTATTTCAAACAGGGATGGCCAGTTAAAAATTTCTCAACCACAACTTGATGATCTCCCTGTATTTCCACAGTGTCACCTCTTACAACTCCGCCTGCACCAATTTTCTTTTTCAGCTCCTGTAGTAATATTCCGGAATCACCAGTAACGTTGCTGATCACAGTGACTTTCTTACCTTTGGCCCTGTTTTCGTACGAGATAGGAAGTTTCCCTTTCTTTGTGCGTTTGACGGAAAACCCGACGGTTCCACTAGATGCTCCTCCTTGATTTAAGCCAGATTCTGAGGCAGTTGATTCTGGTCTGTCTGTTAGATCCGCCGAAGAAGCTGCTGTGCTGTGAGAAACGTTTGAACTTTGAGCAGTTTGAGATGCGAGTGATCCAGTTAAAAAATTCGCTAGAGTTAATTCTGCAGGTCTTCCCTCTCTCTCAGATTCTTTAAGTCCTTTCTTGTTACGTTTTGGCATAGTATTTCGGAAAAGTCGTGAGTTTTTATTGACTACTTTGCCGGTTCCGTACAACCGGCAGAGCGTCACGCGAATCATCGGCGAGAGTCGGCGAGATCGAGAAGCCTTTCATGTGAGGTCAGCGGATATAAATGTCATGCGCACAAAATGTAAACAAACCACCCGTCCAGAACAGAGCTGAAAAACGACTGCGCATGCTCACTCGCGCGCGCCGAGAAACTGGGAAAGACAACATAAAACCATAGCAACGTATACGTAAAATGGCGGCATTTTCGAAAAATTTAAGAGCGCTGAGAGTTTTCGCTTGGGCTAAGGAGTAAGTAAAAAGGTTAAGCTTGAAACTTTCCTTTAAGACCGGTCGATATTAGTTCTAAAACATATCTCCTGAACACCACACTTCCATCCTTGAACACTCATCGAAATTTTGCCGCGAAGTCGGAGTTCGTGCCGCGAAAATGCGGCTCGTGTTGCAGATTATGTTAATGAGTTTAATGTTCACGGAAACTTCCGGTGAGCGGACCTGTTGGTACCACAGAAAAACCAGAAAAGGCGAGGAATGCAAAGGGAAAATGCGGAGGTTCAATGCTGCAATAGCAAGGTATGTCGGTGGCACTACGAACAGCTGGGCATGTGCTCGACACTGGACCAGAATAAACCGCGAAGCACATGGTTTTTGTGCATGTCCACTTCCTGTGCACTCAACTGATATTTCAGCCAACATACCAGCGAGGTTTTATGAATTGTTTGACCGCATCGGACGTACTACAAGTGGTTACCGTCCTGGTGTGCGATGGTGTTCCAGTTGTAGGAAAAATGCAGACCAATTGTTTAAAGATGAACAAGATTACAGCCCTCCTCGAAAGGTATGGTTACTGGGAGGTTACAATAAGAACGCCCTTTAAAATGATTGGCACATATTTCCGAGTTTCTTGTGACATGCAAATGTAAAACCGGTACAAATAAGTTCCTTTTGATGATTTCAGAGAAAAAGTACTGATGTGACATTCCATCACACCTCACCCATGCCAAAACAGGTACTTCTCATAATTTTGTATCATATTTGATGCCAGCTATGTAAAATCAGTTCGAAATAACAAACCTCTTGTTGCATTCCTCCTAGAAGTCACCGGAGGAAATGGATTTGTTGCTCAGAAAGGAGACAAAAAAGTGCTGCACCTTGCAAACACAGCTTCATGTGGCAACACAACAGCTCGCAGAGATAAAAGGTGTTTTTACTGTTTTGAAGCTGCTTGAATTAAATTTAGCATCATAACAAAAACTCTATACTTCTCACAAAAATATTTTAATTTTTGTCATGGTTGATTTTTCTATTACAGAGTCAACAATTGAAAAGAAGTTGGAAGCATTTCAAAAGGCCCTGTACAGACATCAAATAACCACCCCAGACCAGAAAATTTACAATCCAGAGGCAATGAAACAGTTTACAGACAAAAATAGCCCTGGACTCTTTGAGGACATCCTTAACTGTTTAAGTGGAAGGAAAAGCTTGTCCAATAGAAGGAGAGAGATGCAAGAGCAGAGAGTGGTGTCCCTACTCCACATAATGGCCTATTTTAGGTAACAAACTTTAAATGAAGTGAGCTACCCGTAAGAAAATTGTTTTTCATTCATTGTTCATGGGGGTTGTAACAATGGAAGCAAATTACTTTTACCTACATGACAGGTCACAAAAAACATCTACACTGCAAAAGGACAGTGGCTTATACGCAGCTAGTTGTGGCATGTCCTTGCAAGGCCTATCTGCTGGTCAGATTTTAGGATACAGCACCACGCCTAGGAACGTGCAGCAGTTAAAAGCAGACCTTGCTAAAGATCATGCCAACTACATATCACAACAGTTGAAGAGAGTAAATGAGGTCAGTCTGCAAATAAATAAGCAATTCTAATCAACAAATTCACTCATGCACACTACCAAAAAATATTATTGAAAAAAAAAAGCCATTTTGGCTAATCAATTTTCTTTCTTGTCTTTGTCTAGAATAATATATTAAAATTAATAGAGCAGTTTTCAATTGAGTGTGGAAAGTAATCAGACAATATTAATTTGGTTTTGGTTTTGCGTTTACTACGGTTTGAAATCAGCTGAGTACAGTAATGTAGTCTAATAATAATAGACTACATTACTGAAGTCAGCCACTGTCAAACCGTAGTTTGGTTCTGGTTTAAGTCACTCAATTGAAAACCACTCTATTAACTACTTAATTATGGTTTTTATACTCTGTCTTTCCCATCAGCTGACATGCTTCATGGTCTTAATGGTTGATGACTTCCACAACATTCACTCATTTCATACACCAGCACAACTTGTTAGGACAAATGTGGTACACATGGCATCCTGTATAGCAGATGTGCATCCCACAGTCAGTGCAGTACCCCGCCCATCATCATCCTTACACAGACAAGTAGTGATCAATGTAAATGGCCAACAGAAGACCTGCCTTGGTGGAATAAATGTCCCATCTGTCCTGGAAATACTAACAAATGCCTTAATAAATATGCAAAACCAGTTTTTGGACCAGCTACCACAAAATATGCAAAGCATTGACCCAGGGAGACTACAGGCAGCACTGCGAGAACTAAGGCTAGTATAATTTATAATGTTTATAAACAGTGGCCTGTTTGTGAATATAAAGTGACCTGTTATAAATATCAAGAGTGAATATCATCAGCGTACAGCAATTTTAATAAACCAAAAATTATTGGAAATCGGCATTTCAAGAATAACAATAGTTATAGAAATGCCAGCAACAACAACATTTTTATTTGTTATTCAGGGTGTACTCCAATCCAACGACACAAGACCTCGAGACATCGGAGACATGTATGTTGATTGATGAGTTCGAACAAGATCTAAAAAGCATGGACAACTACAAAACAACCCTAGAGCGTGTACTTAATAAATACCCTGAACTTCAGCTGTACAGCAAGAAGTATGTTCTGCCACTACCTGCTGATTGGCCAGGATGGTACTATCCCAAAAAGCTAATAGCAAGTGGATGGAATCCCAGCATTGGAATAATACCAGAGCAAGGGCCATTTCATGTGTGCCTCAATGCCTATGAAGATGTTGTTTCAAATTTCAAATTTTTTTTGATAAACTGTTTTCAAGTGTCTTTGGAGGCACTTTGGCATCTAAACCAAAACCCTTTAAAACATCACTATGTGTGACTGCTGCATTAGTGGGTTGGCAACTTGTAAGAGCAAAAGTTCTGGAAAAGTTTGCAAACTGCAAGCAACATGAATTTGTGACAATTTTGCACTTACTTGAACATGTTGTGCCTATCATCTTTTATCAGTACAATATTTTCAGAAGTGGCAATCTAAAGCTATATGAGATGGTCATGGCACAGTTGGTAATTATTTTCATCTGCTGGAGAAGGAAGCATTATAACAAATCAACCTTGTCATTTTTGAGTGACTGTGCATATCAGTGTAAATATCTTCCGGCATACTGGTCTAAAAAGGCCAGTATTCTCAAGTTGATAACTGAAAAAAAGGTAGAAGTCTGGCATTCTGTTCTAAGAAGAAACACTGAAAAGTTTGAAGATGCAAAAAGCATTGAAGATACTGCTAAATCACTAGTATCATCAGGGTTTCTTAGTGAATTTGTCCAGTCCTTTGTTCCACAGTACCACCGTGGTCAGCAGAGTGAATCCAACTTGTGGCTTATTGCAGGGAAAAGTGCAGAATTTCTTCTTGATCTGTTTAAGAGCATTTCACAGAACTGCCACAAATCATACCAGGTAACAATCCTGAAAATAAAAAAAAAGTCATAAAATTAATAAATACAGAAGTCTAAACCATTTATTATACCATCATAAAACAATACAAGAATTTGATGATGCAAGAAAAATTGAAAAACACAAGCTGCAAGCAAGCATTTTCCACATTTCTAAAGTATTGTCAAATTCCTGAGGTGTGTTAAGACAGTTTAAGTAAAATGCGTGGTTTAGGCTTCTTTATATGATTCTTAGATATGTAGGATAAGGATATGCAGACATAGATATAAAATGTACCAAACAATAGAATGAATATTAAAATAAACAAATATAATTAATAAATACTGTTAACATCTCTGACTTAAAAAATGGAAAAACAAACAAACAAAATTACTACCATCATGTTTTCCTCATAATAAATGTACATGTACTACTGACATGCACATAATTTAATTTTTGACTCAGGTTGAACGCCCAGTTGCAAATAATGGAAGACCAAAAGGGAAGCCACAATACCATCTCCCAACGTTTGAAACCACAGTAGACACCAAGTGTTTTCCACTAAGTTATAATCTTGATGATGTAGAGCCAGGCCAACAACCTCACCCAGATATTTATTGTGATTTTCCAACTTGCACAAGAGAAACAGATACCGTTGTTAGACTGGCCTGCTTCCACTGCTTTCACCAAGCTTGCTTGCCTTCAAATCACTGCTGTCCAATCTGTGCTGAACCACTGAAGAAAAAAGTTCAAAAGTTAGCAAACACCTTCAACAATGGGCTTTTGTCGTCTAAAAATGCTAATGAAAGGGAAAATGATGATGATGATGATGATGAACTCCATGAAGATGAAAGCAATAATACACCACTTACAGGCTTGAACATATCCGACGCTGAACTTTTCTACACCTCACCAGAATGGTCTCAAAAGGTTAAAAACATCCTGGATACTTATGCAACTATCCCTCTTCCATCCCGGGCCAATCATTCATCCAGAAATCAACATTCAGCTACAAATACCTCGTCTCCCTCTAACAGCTCTTCTCAAGTTCTAACACTCATTATCATCCCTCCGAACCATCATGGCAATGTCACTTTCTGGTCATTCCCAAGCAGTATTTCACAGTCCACAATTCTAGGAAGAAAAGGAAGCAATGCCTGTACTTTTATTGCACTTTTGTTTAGCAAAATGTTCTTTTCAGAAAATGTTCATATTCCTCTGCTCAACAGTCCACTGAGCCAGACATGGGTGTACCAGCTAATTGTGCAAGGGATTTTAGTGGGTAACAGCATCTATGACTCAGTGACACAAAACATTCCTCAAACATTTGGTGTTTCACAAGCTCTACAGTCATCTACTGTATTAAACAATGTAATTGGTGGCACCACTGTAGGACCTGAAATGCCTGTTAGCATTATCCCTGAAGCAAGTCCTGCAGCTAATTTACCTTTTCACTGGAGAACTGCTTTAACGCATGGCAAAACAACATCTATTTTTATTTTAAATTCCAATACTGTCGTCTTCATTCCAACCACACAAGGTGTTTTCCTCTTAGACAGCCACTTACATGGGAACGGTGGAGCTCATGTAGCTTTTGCAGAATGGCAGTACTCCTTCGAATTACTGTCTTGGTTCAAGCAAGTCAACAATTTTCAGTTCACTCTTGGTACAGTCACTAATGTTAAGTTTCACTAACACCTCACTAAACTTTTCCCAGCTTTTTAGCATTTTTAGCATATATTTTCCTAGCTTCCTAAATTCCACCATTTAAACTACTTTTTAACCCATTAACTCCCGAAGCTTTTTGTCAAAAAAGCATTTTTTGGACAGTTTGGACATTTTCAGGCTGGATATGAGCCAAATTAGCTGCAATCTACTCAAATAGCAGTTACAACAGGATAGTATGCCTTTCTTTCCCCCAACATCGCGTTTTACGACATTTTGCCCAGGGCATACGCAGAAATCAAAGAGAAAGTGTGGTTTACATCTATAAACTTTTCGTTGTTATTTTATTCATTTTTTTTCTTACGAAATTGATGGGGAGATAAATAAGGAAAGGCATCTGTAGAAATATGCACCAAACTGAATTTGAACTCCGACTACTGTCTCCAGTAAGTAAGCCTTTATAGACTCGTCATTAGCGAAATATAAGCTTAAATCAGCAAAGTCAAGATCAGCCTATGAGAGCAGATATTTTTTTACCTTTCCAAATTCTCTGTTCAATTTCACAAGTAAGAATACTCAGCGTTCCATTAATTTTTCTGTCATATCTCCAGGAATGTTGAGTGGCAGGGTAAATACATAAATATTTCAACATGAAGAAGGGAATCATTTCCTTTACAGTTTGTTCCCGTGAGGTCCAAAAACATGCAACGAGTGCTCAAGTACAAATGTAAGCTGATGTGCTCAAATGCGAGCTTACGTGGCAGGTTTATCCTTGCGGGTCGGTTACATCTATATATAATTATTTGTAAAGAGCAAACACATTTGAATAGATGTATTGACAACAAGGTAGTTGAAATTTGCACTTTTTTAACCTGTAAGTGGTATCCAAAATAAACTTAACAAGCGTAAAGCGGTTACTACTCACCATGGCGCTGCGACCGATGTCTGCTAGAATTTGCTGTGTTTAGACCGTCAATATAGCCAGAAATATGTTCAGGATATCAGGAACATCTGCTTGACTGAAATGACATTGAAAGTTCCATCTTCTCCATTTTTCTCGGATGATATTAGTCCAAAAAATTAACATCGAATGGCGCCAAGACTTTACGGTGATCAAACGATCGAAAATGTCACCACTCGTCGACTCACCCGCCAAAACCCTACGCATGCGCAGTCGTTTTTCAGCTCTGTTCCCGTCCAGTCAAAACAAACCATGACAAATTTATGCGGCTTATGAAGCTTGAACTTCCAAAATACCTCGAATGGATCTTTTTCAGAGTTGTCGTCGAGGAGATCTCGATCGAGTGAGGTATGTAATAATTCTGTATAGATTTAATACTAAGAACAGTTTTAGAATAAGCTAACACATTGAAATATCATGGCGTAATTCTACCGACATTGTGCATTTCAATCCCCCGTTTGGCTCAATTCCACCGCTTTTGGCGTGCTTTTTACATAGCAATTAAACTCCTATCAGTAAGAAGTCCTGAAAATTTGGCAAAGCGCAGAATATATTTGCAACCATAACATTCGATAATGTTGTTTTTGCTAAATACTGCGAGATAACATCTGATAGCGAACTGAAAAAGCGGCAATTTAATTCAGGTCTTTAATTTAAGCTAAGGTGTAAGCTTACGAATATTTTTGCATGTTAAGTCGCCCCCGATCGCGTTTATAATTTAACGGGTTGCTTTTAATAGCATTTTTGAATCCAAAACGTTCCCCTATAGTGATCTACGTTTTGAAGTCAAATTGTGTCGAAGCAAGATCAAGGACCTTGTTTACTTGTAGTACATTACAACAAATGTGCGCCACCTATATTTCGATAAGGACTCATTCTCAAAGTTGACGGTTTTGCACTTGCATAATTTAACAGTAGAACTTGTACTAAGCCCAGCTTCGAGCTGTTCGAATAGATCAAGTCGCTGAGACTAAAAATAAATAAACAAGTATTAGCAATAATACTTAGCAATAGGTTAGCAATATTTTAAGCTGCTTTTTTCTACAGCTGTAAACAAGTGCCTAAACAAGTGGTTACAAAGTGCAAATTAATCACTTCCATTTTGAAGGAAAGCCACAATAAAATATAAGTTAATTATTGAACAGTGATTTAAAAAGTACATTAGTGCAGTGGTTCATGGGGCTACAATACGGTGCTAATTACTGAAACTGGGCTTTATTTTCTCATTCTCCATAGATTTCATGCCCTGACAACTGACTTTATATTATAAACCTCTGTGGAAATAGGCACAAACGCCTTGACTGTACTCTGCTCATACACACTTCGGCCTATGTTCGGCCAAGCGTAAATTATATTAACCAGAACACAAGGCAAAGGAGATGTACAATGGCTGAAGGCAAAAACCTTATATCTTGTTTGAGAGAAAAAGCGACAATATTGCCTTTTGCATTTGTCACCCATTATATTTGGAATTCCCACTTTACGAAGTCTTAAGTAAACCTATTATGTATGTCAATCAATTTAACAATTTTAATTCGTTCATTATAACTTAGGGGCAAAGAAATTTTTCATGAAATATAGGACTTTGAAACAACGAAACGGAATGATGAAACACCACAACCAAATAACAAAACAACAGCAAAAAATGAAATATTATTTTGAGGCAGCAATTTTTCTTTCCCTTTATAAGCTGGAAATGGTTTTCATTTCTTAATGCAACACCCAATGAATCTATGAACAAAATGGATCTGAAAGTGAAGAATGATCATCGCAGTAAATTTTCCAATTTAAGCAATTGGAAAGAAGAAGCCTGAAAAAAATCAGGGCTTCAACGGGATTCGAACGCGTGACCTCCGCGATACCGGTGCGATGCTCTACCAACTGAGCTATGAAGCCACACATTGGGAGCGAGGTCAATTAATTGAGTTCATATCTTCCCGTTAGGAGTGAAATGATGTGAAGTTTATATGAAATAATTTATATATGAACTGCAGTTATAGATGAAAGTGAAGAATGATCATCGCAGTAAATTTTCCAATTTAAGCAATTGGAAAGAAGAAGCCTGAAAAAATCAGGGCTTCAATGGGATTCGAACCCGTGACCTCGGCGATACCAGTGCGATGCTCTACCAACTGAGCTACGAAGCCACACATTGGGAGCGAGGTCAATTAATTGAGTTCATATCTTCCCGTTAGGAGTGAAATGATGTGAAGGTTATATGAAATAATTCATATATGAACTGCAGTTATGATTTTTTCAGGCTTCTTCTTTCCAATTGCTTAAATTGGAAAATTTACTGCGATGATCATTCTTCACTTTCATCTATAACCGCAGTTCATATATGAATTATTTCATATAAACTTCACAAAATGGATCTGAATATATAAAGACAAAGACTTAAGTGCATGACTGAGGAGATTCGTGGGTTTCTCTGGTTTTCATCAGCTCCCTTACAACAGTCATATAACTTCAACAAAGAGGATAGCAAAGCAGGTGCAGTTTTGGGATAAATGGTGACCGTTTACTGAAAGCACCCTCGCCACCCTAGCCACCCTGGAAACCCTTGTCTCCCTCACCACCCTCTCCACCTTTGCCACCCTCACTACCCTTGCCACTCTTGCCACCCTCGCCACTCTTGCCACCCTTGCCACCTTTGCCACCATGGAAACCCTGGCCAGCCTCACCACCTTCACCATCCTGGCAACCCTGGCCACCCATGCCACTTTTGCCACCCTTACCCTGACCACCTTTGCCACCCTTGTCACCCTTGCAACCCTCGCCAACTTTGCCACCCTCACCAGCCTGGCAACCCTGGCCACCTGCACCACCTTTGCCACCCTTGCCACCCTGGGAATCCTTGCCACCTTCGCCACCCTCGCCACCCTGGCCACCTTTGTCACCCTCACCACTCTCATCACCTTTGCCACCCTCGCCATCCTCATTACCCTAGTGATTTTTTTCTTGATAATTCACATAAAACCCTCTGCCACATTCCATAAAACACTGTCAGCAAATAAAAGGTTGGTGCATTCAGTTATAACTCTACTTTCTGGAACCTTTTTCACTTCTAGGGCTTTTTTTAACTCACAGACGTTTGTGATCAAAGCAGTCTTTCTGAAGGTGTTTTCAAAGTGTTTATTTCCTCTCTTGCTCATTTTGCACTAACTGGTAATGAATATCACGGAAGCTGTACTGTATGAATATCACACAGACTGTATGGCCTTACTCTACCGTCCACTGATATTTTTCAACAGATCAGTCAGACATGCTCGTGTTATCATATCCTATGACATTGATCCTGGTCCTGATACTGAGTCTAAATTCGTTTCTTGTAGGTCAGTGGCAGATCTAGGGGGGTGGGCCCCCCTTATTTTGGGTAAAAAAAGAAAAAAAATCACAGAGGGAAGAATTGAGCTGGCAGGGCAAGCAACCCCCCCCCCCCCCCCCGCCCCCTTCACCTTAGCTCAAGGTCTGGATCGCCACTGGGGGTAACAGAAGAACTAGCCAATCTATAACTAACAATGTATATTTCATTTGTTTATTTAGATATCTTGTGGAAAATGGAGAAACGGAGTTGAACCTTAGAGACCACTGGGATAGCACACCATTGTAAGTATCAATTATACAGTTTTGACTTTGATGTTTTTCCCTTGGTTTCCGTACATATTTTTGTTACTGTACTACTTCCAAAGATAATGATATGTCACATATATTGCTTCAATTTCTTGTTTGTATCTTTTAGGTACTATGCCTGTCTGTGTGGTCATCATGAACTGGTGGAGTTCCTCTTACAAAACGGTGAGGTCGTTTTGATTGCAAACAGGTTTAATACAGGTTTTGTGACTACGTGCGCCTTGAGTAAGCGACGCAAAATGCACACGTCACACGCGGATACAGATCTTACCGGATATTATTCGCGGTTCTGACTCGCTTGCCTTGTTCACTATGAGTATTATCGCGAACGTTGCAAAACTGGCTGCAAAGCAACCTACAGACACTCTTAGCGCAGATGTTTTTTTTTCCCCAAAGCTTTACGAATCGTATTTTTCCTCCCTTAAACACAGATTGAAGTAGTTTATACCATTCTGTTCGCTTGCTTTTTCTTAACAAACAAAGGCATCGTTTGTAGCGTCTACAATCGATGGTTAGGAGGCATTACTTTTACTTCGAATAGGATAAGATTAAAGGACATTAGATGACGCTGTTTCTCAACTTTTCTCGCCTAATTAAGGGGCTCGTTGTGCGCCGAACACGTTTGATGGAGAACGCTGTCTGTATGCGGCCCTCACAGACAAGATAAGAGGTCTTCTAAAGAGCTACAAAGCCATCACGTCTGAATGTATGAGAAGAGACTCGTACAGGGAATTTCTCAGGAGGTAAAATACTCCACGCAACACGTTTCTCTCTCGTAAACAGTCGATGTCATTTTAGCGAGATGGTTCATTGGATAAAAGGTCCAAGCAACCCTTTTAGAACTTCCACAAAGTTTTGTCCCACCGAGGAAATTAAAAAAAATGTAAAGTTCTACAAATTAAAGTTTACCGCTTTGTCATTTAATTGCTATCGCTTTTCCGCTTGTCCACTGACTTTGGAGTGTCAGCACTCTGTCACAGGAATAAATTTCCTTGTCTTTCCAAAATTGCATTCAAAAATTACAAATGCTCCTATAATTGTCAGATAACAGATAAAAGTCAGATAACATTTCACTTACCCATTAGTCTAAGAAAACAGACGTTTTCTCACAAGCTCAATTCAATTCTACACTGATGACGTTGTTCAGCAGAGATCCGTGTAGTTTCTCTGATTGGTTGTCGTTCAGATTTGAATTTTCGAGCGCAAATAGTAGCCAATCAGAGACACGAGACGGATCTATGCAGAACTACATGCATACACACTTTTATTATTGACTTTCCCCTAAGAGGCTTTTTAAAGACCATAACTTATGTCATAAGTGTCGCATTTTTGGCGCGAAAAGAGGCGTGTGTTTTTGCGGGGTTCTTTCTTCACAAGCTTCGCAGTGTTGTTATTTGAAATTTTGGCATATCTTGGTTTGCAGATGCCTGGCGGACTCACCCTATGCAGATGTCTGTTTCTTGGTACATGGTGTACCCATGCCTGCCCACCGTGTGATTCTAAATGCGCGGTCTTCATACTTTGCTCACATGTTTATGAGTAAATGGCGGGATCGTCCCATCATTGAACTCAAACACAAACTGGTAAGATCACCTGAGGGACTAATAGTACTTTAACACTTTAATCATGTCTTATTCTCTTTGCTTTTTTTCTCGGTTATGTGGCAGCGACTATTATATTACGTATGGGATACTATTATCGAATTGTTGCCCCTTAGCTCTTCGGGGTCACCCTTGGAATCTCGACATTTTTCATGCACGATTTCACTTACGGAAACATACAGATTTGAAGAAAACAAACCTAGTTAATTTTGTAAGGGACTAGTAAGTCTGCATACGAGCCAAGTGGCCCATCAGGCCGGAGCTTATCCCGGTTTCTGTGGCATGAAGCGACTAGGGATATTTCTACTCCCCCCTGGATGGGATGCTAGTCCATCTAAGGGTTACCCCCAGCATTAAATTCGCCGGTACTCAGTTATACACCTGGGTTGAGAGAGGCACTGTGAGAGTTAAGTGTCTTGCCCAAGAAAACAACACAATGGCCCCTGCAAGGCCTCGAACCTGGACCGTCGTGTGCGCTAACCATGAGGGCACCGCGCCTTCCAGGGACGAGTGATTAAGTCTATATATGGTGCGAATGGCTTTGTACTTGTTTGGATATTATATATTTATATTATTTTATCAGAGCTCTTATGAGAAGACTTTTCCTCTCAGGTGAAACCCTGGGCTTTTGAAGCAATTCTGCAGTACTTGTACACAGATCGACTGTACATCGAGATGGATAAGATTGACGACTGTATCCGACTGGCGCGCCAATGCAAACTGGAATATCTCAAATCACAACTGGAAATCAGACTCCGCAGTATCCAACTGTTTGGTAAGAAGAGGCGTCTTTGCTTACCTTAGTTCGGTTAAAGGAGCTACGTCACGGTTTGCTCATTTTGAAAAGTTTAGCCTAAATTTATCAAGTTCGTCGTTTGTAATCCTCCTCAGTCTTCTCCATTCATAACCATCCTTGTTACTTTCAGGCTTCCTTCGGTTTAAAGGTAATTTTGCACCTGACCCAAATAACTCAGAATGCCGTGACTGAGCTACTTCGATGAAGTATTTTTCGCTTCGTTCCGGTTGACTACAACCAACCTGTCCGACCGACTGTTAATCGAAGTGTCTCCGGGAAGGTCACTTTTTCAAGGGGTTTTCAAGCAAGTCGAAATTACACTACCTTACTTTACCCTACCCTACCCTTCCCTACCCTGCCCTATCGTACCCTATCTTAGCCTAGCCTAGCCTACCCAAACCACACCCTACCTACCCTACCCCCTTGATACGCAGTCTGCTGCACTGATGCACTGCTTCTCGAGCTCGGAGCGTAAACTGAGAGTAACAATATATTATATCGTGTTGTAGGGATGTCTAAAACAAGGACCTGCTCCATAACAGTGGTGAGTATTGAACCTGAGTCCCAGTCCACGGACTTGCAAGATGCATTCGGTCGACTGGCTGAGTTTGCGCTGCCCACTGCCTTGACGTCCCAGGTAGGTTGTTGCTTTCAGTGACTTTCAGCAAGTTTTATTTATTTGTCTGTTTGTTTGTTCGCTTCGTCCCAGCATCATATGCGAAGGTGACTTTTTTTCCGCCGTGAATTTGTAGAATTTGTTCTTCGCCTGTGTAGCTTTGTGTTCATGCAAATGCTTTTGAAAAAGTTTGGAAAAAGTCGTTTTAATGATTCGCGCAAATGGCTGCGGTTATAGTACATGCGCAATTGAGAGCTTTCAAGTTGTAGATATAAGACATCGAAGGACTTATTACTTAAGTTGGTCGCTTTCAGGGGTTGTCTCTATTCACCTGAGCTACACGACGATCTTATAGTGTCTTCTATATGTTTTTTTTTTTTTTTTTGCCTTCTTAGCAATTTCCAAGGCCTTTTCCGCTAGAGATATCCTCGGATGTTTTTGACGGTTTGTATCTATCTATAGATATATATTTTTATGGCGTGATTTATTGCATTGTTTTGCCTTTTCCAATATTTACTGGCCTTTACATTTGCTCATCTAAATATAGTTTACACGGACATCAGATGATTTTCGAACCTTAACTGATGATTAATGAGCCTGAAAATGATCTCAGCGAGATCGAAACGTCGTTTGATTTTATCTCTAGTTTTTATCCTAAAATGATAGATGTGTAGGTAAACTTACATTTTTATGGAGGTAACGAAAAATGGGACAAATAGTGGTACCACAAGTAAGGGCAGGGAGAAAGTTCATGAGTCAAAAGCTTCACATGATTAAGTAACAAGTCAGGGTGCACAACGTAAGGAGCCAATCAGGCACACATATAGGTGCACATTGAAGGAACCAACAAAAGCGCCCAATTAAGGGACCAATAAACGTACGCAATTGACATCAATTGAAATACGCAATGTAAGACTGGTTTTCACTAGCGCACTCTGGAGCACAAGCAACATACGCAGACGCAATAAGATGTTCATAACATCTTATTGACTTTTTTCGCACTATTTTATTACTATCTATAACTTTTCAAGTACTGTGCCATGCAGCCACGGATCCTTTTGGACTACCGATAATTATTTTGTTAATAAGTAACAGCTTGTTTTTAGGAAAATTCCCTCCTCCCCCCAAACAAGAGGCTTTATTTAATAGCACCTTTCTGTGTCCACGCGCTAATGAAAATCAACTTTACTAGTAAAGGGGTAGCATCTCACTAAAAATGATGCTAAGAAGAATTTTTTTCATTTAGTTTCAGTTTTCTGTGAGGAGCCGCCGCTTTATGCCGACGTGTGTTTTATCGTGGACAACCGCACATTTTACTGTCACAAGGTTAGAGGGCTGTTTTGTATCCAGAGCACAGCCCAAACTCGTTCCCAGGGTCCTCTCTCTTCCTCCCTCAAGAACGTACCCTTGGGAACGAGGTTGATTAGAGCCCAGCCTTCAGCGTAGATGTTGTTTCATTTCATTGTCTTATAAATTTGTAGAGATTTATATTTCGTATCGTTAAAGCAACCAAAGGAAGAAAAAACGCCCTCTCTGTTTGCATTGTTTTTGAGGTTATTCAATTTTCAGTGAGACTGTTTGATTATAAAAGAGCATGTTATGAAATTATTAAGAATATTTATACGGTTCCGACCCAAACTTTAGTAACTTAAAATCAGATTCATTAAGAAGCACTACAAGTTGGCGAAATGTTAACACTCTATTGAGAAATTGAGTTAAATTCAAGGTGAATTCACATAACACCACTTGTTTTGTTTTCTGGAAGGTGTTTTTCTGTGGAAGAAGCGATTATTTTCGAGCAATGTTGGATGGACACTTCTCGGAATCAAGCTCACCAGGAAAGCAACTCTTCAGCGCCTCCATTCCTGAGGTGTATCTTAACGACGTATCACCTGATGTTTTTGCGGCTGTTGTTGCATTCATTTATCAAGATGACGCACTGGTGAGCGCGCTCGGATTTACTGTTTTTCTGTAGCTTCCTTATCACAGAGAACAGTAGCACACATTTAGGATTGAGTATCGAGCAAAACAGTTAGCCGGTCCCACATAAACATGAAGGGCTTGGCGTTGGTAATCTTGAGTAAACAGAAATGTTTGTCCACAGGCTCAATTCTTCTCCGGTCAAGAGAAGTCTGAGATCTAACCCAAAAATTCCATTCTGATGACGTAGCTTTAAAAAGATCCAGAGAACGTGAACCACAACGGCTAATTTTTTAAAACTTTATTTCAAGTTTATCGCTGTGTCCCAGATTCAGTTTCGTGAAAGTTTTGTCAGTGATAAACAAAGTGAATGACTTTAGAGTATCGCGAGATTCGTGGGTAAAATAGAAAGTCATATTTTAATCGACTTTGTCCTCGGCGTCGCCGTCGTAGCTTATTAAACTCCCTATTGAGCTTGCGAAGGAAACCGTAACGTCTATTTATTTTTTAGTTCACTTTGTCATGTGCGCATTTGAATTTTTCTGAGAGCCATGTCTCAAAATAGAGCCCAAGCAACTATGAGTAATGCGTCAAATATATTCTTGATCTACGACTTTTATGACTCATAGTTTCTCGCGAGCGAGAACAATGCATTTTTATTTGCTTGACAATGTATTGATGTGGTATCGAGAAAACACGTTAAAGTCGTCGTTCGTCTTTGTTGTTTCTTCAGGTAACAGAAGAAAACGTGTACAGCGTGCTGTGTTTTGCAGATGTCTATCTGTTAAATGGCTTGAAGCGGCTTTGCGCGCGTGCAATCAGCACGTTTCTTGACACAGAAAATGTTTTGACCGTGTTAAGAACTTCACGCCTCTTTAACCTGCCCAAACTCGAGGCGGATTGCTGCGAATACGTCAGTAAACACTTAGAAAAGGTGAGGAAAAACTGAAATTGAAATTCTGTGTAATGGCACCGACAAAGAATCCAAGGCTCTGTTTTAAGTTACTTTTCAGATGGAAACCATTGATTTATACAGCGTGGGCTTTAGTTTCGGGATCTAGTTTGTGACGCTCAAAATTTTCGGCTTAACTAAGAGGAAACTCAACAGTAATGGTTTCATCTTGTAGAACTGTGCATAATAAATAACAGAAACCCATTAGAAAGTAAGGAATGCTTACGAGGACAAAGATGGAAAGGGATTATAATACGACTGTACAAAATTGTAAGCGTTAGCTTTTCAAGTTTAGCTCGAGCTCCTTTCAATTCGTACAGAATTTGCACTAGCCAATCAGAACGAAGACATGACTAGCACAACCAATCAGAGGGAGAATTCATTTAACTCGCACAGCTTTTTCCCGCGCATTAACTGGTAACTTGAATTCGTCTTCAGCCTCCATAGCTAGTTGGCGTTTCTTCCCGAGAAAGGGCAAAAATTAGAATATTATGGAAACCGAAGGAAGAATGGGACCGTTCGTCGTGCCCTCCTTCCCATTCTCCTCGCGGTTGTCTTTCTGGAGCGGACTAAACCTTCACTAAACGTTTATACAGCTGCTAAATAACTTATCGCAACAAAGTCTACAATAAATCTTTTTTATATGCTTACAGTTGATCGACAACGAGGAATTCCACTCACTAATCCTTGAAGATGTGTCTTCTGTTCGCAATCGCCAACAGACGGATTCCATTCCCGTTGTGGACGATATTCGCTTCCATTTATTCAAAAGTGTTCTTCCCAACGTCACGTCTGACGAGGATGAGGACGGACAGTTTGACAGTGAAAGAAAACTTACCTTGTTTAATAACTTGTTAGTACACCTTGGCATCGAGTGTTAGACTGACCTGAATTGGCGAAGTTGCAGTATTTGACTGGAGAATCAGTGGTTGTGGTAATCACCATAGCAACAATTGACCACCGCTGACCTGTGTATCGAGAGTTTCAACCTGCTTCGGACCCCGATGCCGTTTAATTTATCGGTTGTTATTGACCGCTGTGTGGCCAATGATGAATCAGATTGGGCGTTTCCGAAAAATCGGTCAGCGGGTCATGCTAAGGCTTACAATATTTTGCTGTGTTGTTTTAGGTTGTCGGTTGTTTACCATTTAACGAAGGAATTGGAAATTGTGGTTCGAATCTCAGATAACTATTTTTGTTTGCTCGCTTGCGGAGGTGCAAAATTTTTTTAGAGTAAATAAGAATTCTTGACGGTTAATATTCAAAATGGAATGAACCAAACGAAAAATGCACGGGCTTTTATTTGCTTGAATTTCTGCCTTGGCTCCTCGCAACAAGGTTGCCAAATCTCTGTTTGGCGTTTGACTTCCCACTTCACTGATAAACAGCCATGCTTGCTTCGGGCGCGTTTATGTAAATTTGTATCTCAAAGAATTCATATAAGCAGGTCGTTTTGGCATAGTATTTGTAAAGTATTCGTGTTTTATACCAGTCTTTTTTATAGAATTTCTAGTGCTCCAGGAGCAGTTGGTCTCACCGGACTACCAGAAAACTGAGGAAAAAATTGAAACCTTTTTTTTTTCTATCCAACTGAACAAGGTCGTGGTTAGACTAAAATACTGGTGTTCAATTCTGTCACTAATCTCACTGATACTCGTTAGAAAAAAGCTTTTGTTGAAGACAGGTCAAACTTCGCCAGTTTCAGATTTTGATGAGAGTAAAGTTATGGTATATTTGCATCAGGTTGAAAATAATTTATATTATGCTAAATTGGTATGCATAACTGAGATTTGTAAGGTATTAAGATGTTAAGAGAAATGAGCAGCTTTATTAGATATGGCTGCCTTTACGTCTTGTCATTGTGAAATAAAACATGTGCAACTTTTATTTGTTCTGCATCCTACATACCCGGCACAGTCAATCGAACCCAATCGAACTGTATTTCAATCGAATTCAATCGAACTAAATCGAACTCAATCCATGAATTGAGTTCGATTGAGTTCGGCAATCGAACCAAATCGAACTCACACAAAAATAATTGGGTAATCGAACTAAATCGAACTTGTGATTTCTGAAATCTTGATTGTTTGTAAAACTGATGTTGAAAATCAATAACAAGTCTTTCCAGGCTCGACTTACTTTAGTATAACACGTGTTTTTCGTGTTTTCGAGACCACATAACATAATCTTTGTTCAAGCGAATTTATTCACCGAACACAATCGAACGCAATCCATAGAATTACGTTCGATTGTGTTCGGCTGCCGAACGCAATCGAACACAATCTAATGGATTTAGTTCGGTTTGGTTCGGTTTGTTCGATTGAGTTCGATTGGTTCGGAGATCGAACTCACACAAAGTTCAGTGTTCGATTTGGTTCGATTGACTCTGCCGGGTACATGACGTCCATAACAGTCCGAGCCTCAAGTAAGAAGCAGGCATGAATGTATGAAAAGCTTTTTAGAATATTCTAAGTAGCCGAGGTGTGTTATAATTTCTGTGACAAAAGTGTATTCTAAACCATCCATGTTATGTCAAAATCATAACTCAAGTTCGTCATCATGTGCCTCTCATATGATAAATGCGGATAATAAGACGAGGCGCGGTGGCCAAGTGGTTAGCGCGTTAGAGATCGAGTGCTGTTGGCTGGGGTCTTTGTGCTGCGACTCCTCCCCAGTCGTCTAAATACAGTGCGCAACACGGCGCTTTGTGAAAAGCGCAAAGGGGAGTTGGGAAGGCGGAAGACAAGACTTCCTCTCTCGCTTTCTCCCTGCCTATCTCGCCCTGCGCTCCAACCTCGCGACCTACCGCACGCTTTTACTCTCACAATGTCAATCTACTGGAAAATTGATGAGCCTTTAGTGAGTTCGAGGTCGTCTCCATCTTTGGCAATGTAGCTTTCCGCGCCAGCGTATAAAACACCGTGTGATTCTAAATGCGCGGTCTTCATACTTTGCTCACATGTTTATGAGTAAATGGCGGGATCGTCCCATCATTGAACTCAAACACAAACTGGTAAGATCACCTGAGGGACTAATAGTACTTTAACACTTTAATCATGTCTTATTCTCTTTGCTTTTTTTCTCGGTTATGTGGCAGCGACTATTATATTACGTATGGGATACTATTATCGAATTGTTGCCCCTTGGCTCTTCGGGGTCACCCTTGGAATCTCGACATTTTTCATGCACGATTTCACTTACGGAAACATACAGATTTGAAGAAAACAAACCTAGTTAATTTTGTAAGGGACTAGTAAGTCTGCATACGAGCCAAGTGGCCCATCAGGCCGGAGCTTATCCCGGTTTCTGTGGCATGAAGCGACTAGGGATATTTCTACTCCCCCCTGGATGGGATGCTAGTCCATCTAAGGGTTACCCCCAGCATTAAATTCGCCGGTACTCAGTTATACACCTGGGTTGAGAGAGGCACTGTGAGAGTTAAGTGTCTTGCCCAAGAAAACAACACAATGGCCCCTGCAAGGCCTCGAACCTGGACCGTCGTGTGCGCTAACCATGAGGGCACCGCGCCTTCCAGGGACGAGTGATTAAGTCTATATATGGTGCGAATGGCTTTGTACTTGTTTGGATATTATATATTTATATTATTTTATCAGAGCTCTTATGAGAAGACTTTTCCTCTCAGGTGAAACCCTGGGCTTTTGAAGCAATTCTGCAGTACTTGTACACAGATCGACTGTACATCGAGATGGATAAGATTGACGACTGTATCCGACTGGCGCGCCAATGCAAACTGGAATATCTCAAATCACAACTGGAAATCAGACTCCGCAGTATCCAACTGTTTGGTAAGAAGAGGCGTCTTTGCTTACCTTAGTTCGGTTAAAGGAGCTACGTCACGGTTTGCTCATTTTGAAAAGTTTAGCCTAAATTTATCAAGTTCGTCGTTTGTAATCCTCCTCAGTCTTCTCCATTCATAACCATCCTTGTTACTTTCAGGCTTCCTTCGGTTTAAAGGTAATTTTGCACCTGACCCAAATAACTCAGAATGCCGTGACTGAGCTACTTCGATGAAGTATTTTTCGCTTCGTTCCGGTTGACTACAACCAACCTGTCCGACCGACTGTTAATCGAAGTGTCTCCGGGAAGGTCACTTTTTCAAGGGGTTTTCAAGCAAGTCGAAATTACACTACCTTACTTTACCCTACCCTACCCTTCCCTACCCTGCCCTATCGTACCCTATCTTAGCCTAGCCTAGCCTACCCAAACCACACCCTACCTACCCTACCCCCTTGATACGCAGTCTGCTGCACTGATGCACTGCTTCTCGAGCTCGGAGCGTAAACTGAGAGTAACAATATATTATATCGTGTTGTAGGGATGTCTAAAACAAGGACCTGCTCCATAACAGTGGTGAGTATTGAACCTGAGTCCCAGTCCACGGACTTGCAAGATGCATTCGGTCGACTGGCTGAGTTTGCGCTGCCCACTGCCTTGACGTCCCAGGTAGGTTGTTGCTTTCAGTGACTTTCAGCAAGTTTTATTTATTTGTCTGTTTGTTTGTTCGCTTCGTCCCAGCATCATATGCGAAGGTGACTTTTTTTCCGCCGTGAATTTGTAGAATTTGTTCTTCGCCTGTGTAGCTTTGTGTTCATGCAAATGCTTTTGAAAAAGTTTGGAAAAAGTCGTTTTAATGATTCGCGCAAATGGCTGCGGTTATAGTACATGCGCAATTGAGAGCTTTCAAGTTGTAGATATAAGACATCGAAGGACTTATTACTTAAGTTGGTCGCTTTCAGGGGTTGTCTCTATTCACCTGAGCTACACGACGATCTTATAGTGTCTTCTATATGTTTTTTTTTTTTTTTTGCCTTCTTAGCAATTTCCAAGGCCTTTTCCGCTAGAGATATCCTCGGATGTTTTTGACGGTTTGTATCTATCTATAGATATATATTTTTATGGCGTGATTTATTGCATTGTTTTGCCTTTTCCAATATTTACTGGCCTTTACATTTGCTCATCTAAATATAGTTTACACGGACATCAGATGATTTTCGAACCTTAACTGATGATTAATGAGCCTGAAAATGATCTCAGCGAGATCGAAACGTCGTTTGATTTTATCTCTAGTTTTTATCCTAAAATGATAGATGTGTAGGTAAACTTACATTTTTATGGAGGTAACGAAAAATGGGACAAATAGTGGTACCACAAGTAAGGGCAGGGAGAAAGTTCATGAGTCAAAAGCTTCACATGATTAAGTAACAAGTCAGGGTGCACAACGTAAGGAGCCAATCAGGCACACATATAGGTGCACATTGAAGGAACCAACAAAAGCGCCCAATTAAGGGACCAATAAACGTACGCAATTGACATCAATTGAAATACGCAATGTAAGACTGGTTTTCACTAGCGCACTCTGGAGCACAAGCAACATACGCAGACGCAATAAGATGTTCATAACATCTTATTGACTTTTTTCGCACTATTTTATTACTATCTATAACTTTTCAAGTACTGTGCCATGCAGCCACGGATCCTTTTGGACTACCGATAATTATTTTGTTAATAAGTAACAGCTTGTTTTTAGGAAAATTCCCTCCTCCCCCCAAACAAGAGGCTTTATTTAATAGCACCTTTCTGTGTCCACGCGCTAATGAAAATCAACTTTACTAGTAAAGGGGTAGCATCTCACTAAAAATGATGCTAAGAAGAATTTTTTTCATTTAGTTTCAGTTTTCTGTGAGGAGCCGCCGCTTTATGCCGACGTGTGTTTTATCGTGGACAACCGCACATTTTACTGTCACAAGGTTAGAGGGCTGTTTTGTATCCAGAGCACAGCCCAAACTCGTTCCCAGGGTCCTCTCTCTTCCTCCCTCAAGAACGTACCCTTGGGAACGAGGTTGATTAGAGCCCAGCCTTCAGCGTAGATGTTGTTTCATTTCATTGTCTTATAAATTTGTAGAGATTTATATTTCGTATCGTTAAAGCAACCAAAGGAAGAAAAAACGCCCTCTCTGTTTGCATTGTTTTTGAGGTTATTCAATTTTCAGTGAGACTGTTTGATTATAAAAGAGCATGTTATGAAATTATTAAGAATATTTATACGGTTCCGACCCAAACTTTAGTAACTTAAAATCAGATTCATTAAGAAGCACTACAAGTTGGCGAAATGTTAACACTCTATTGAGAAATTGAGTTAAATTCAAGGTGAATTCACATAACACCACTTGTTTTGTTTTCTGGAAGGTGTTTTTCTGTGGAAGAAGCGATTATTTTCGAGCAATGTTGGATGGACACTTCTCGGAATCAAGCTCACCAGGAAAGCAACTCTTCAGCGCCTCCATTCCTGAGGTGTATCTTAACGACGTATCACCTGATGTTTTTGCGGCTGTTGTTGCATTCATTTATCAAGATGACGCACTGGTGAGCGCGCTCGGATTTACTGTTTTTCTGTAGCTTCCTTATCACAGAGAACAGTAGCACACATTTAGGATTGAGTATCGAGCAAAACAGTTAGCCGGTCCCACATAAACATGAAGGGCTTGGCGTTGGTAATCTTGAGTAAACAGAAATGTTTGTCCACAGGCTCAATTCTTCTCCGGTCAAGAGAAGTCTGAGATCTAACCCAAAAATTCCATTCTGATGACGTAGCTTTAAAAAGATCCAGAGAACGTGAACCACAACGGCTAATTTTTTAAAACTTTATTTCAAGTTTATCGCTGTGTCCCAGATTCAGTTTCGTGAAAGTTTTGTCAGTGATAAACAAAGTGAATGACTTTAGAGTATCGCGAGATTCGTGGGTAAAATAGAAAGTCATATTTTAATCGACTTTGTCCTCGGCGTCGCCGTCGTAGCTTATTAAACTCCCTATTGAGCTTGCGAAGGAAACCGTAACGTCTATTTATTTTTTAGTTCACTTTGTCATGTGCGCATTTGAATTTTTCTGAGAGCCATGTCTCAAAATAGAGCCCAAGCAACTATGAGTAATGCGTCAAATATATTCTTGATCTACGACTTTTATGACTCATAGTTTCTCGCGAGCGAGAACAATGCATTTTTATTTGCTTGACAATGTATTGATGTGGTATCGAGAAAACACGTTAAAGTCGTCGTTCGTCTTTGTTGTTTCTTCAGGTAACAGAAGAAAACGTGTACAGCGTGCTGTGTTTTGCAGATGTCTATCTGTTAAATGGCTTGAAGCGGCTTTGCGCGCGTGCAATCAGCACGTTTCTTGACACAGAAAATGTTTTGACCGTGTTAAGAACTTCACGCCTCTTTAACCTGCCCAAACTCGAGGCGGATTGCTGCGAATACGTCAGTAAACACTTAGAAAAGGTGAGGAAAAACTGAAATTGAAATTCTGTGTAATGGCACCGACAAAGAATCCAAGGCTCTGTTTTAAGTTACTTTTCAGATGGAAACCATTGATTTATACAGCGTGGGCTTTAGTTTCGGGATCTAGTTTGTGACGCTCAAAATTTTCGGCTTAACTAAGAGGAAACTCAACAGTAATGGTTTCATCTTGTAGAACTGTGCATAATAAATAACAGAAACCCATTAGAAAGTAAGGAATGCTTACGAGGACAAAGATGGAAAGGGATTATAATACGACTGTACAAAATTGTAAGCGTTAGCTTTTCAAGTTTAGCTCGAGCTCCTTTCAATTCGTACAGAATTTGCACTAGCCAATCAGAACGAAGACATGACTAGCACAACCAATCAGAGGGAGAATTCATTTAACTCGCACAGCTTTTTCCCGCGCATTAACTGGTAACTTGAATTCGTCTTCAGCCTCCATAGCTAGTTGGCGTTTCTTCCCGAGAAAGGGCAAAAATTAGAATATTATGGAAACCGAAGGAAGAATGGGACCGTTCGTCGTGCCCTCCTTCCCATTCTCCTCGCGGTTGTCTTTCTGGAGCGGACTAAACCTTCACTAAACGTTTATACAGCTGCTAAATAACTTATCGCAACAAAGTCTACAATAAATCTTTTTTATATGCTTACAGTTGATCGACAACGAGGAATTCCACTCACTAATCCTTGAAGATGTGTCTTCTGTTCGCAATCGCCAACAGACGGATTCCATTCCCGTTGTGGACGATATTCGCTTCCATTTATTCAAAAGTGTTCTTCCCAACGTCACGTCTGACGAGGATGAGGACGGACAGTTTGACAGTGAAAGAAAACTTACCTTGTTTAATAACTTGTTAGTACACCTTGGCATCGAGTGTTAGACTGACCTGAATTGGCGAAGTTGCAGTATTTGACTGGAGAATCAGTGGTTGTGGTAATCACCATAGCAACAATTGACCACCGCTGACCTGTGTATCGAGAGTTTCAACCTGCTTCGGACCCCGATGCCGTTTAATTTATCGGTTGTTATTGACCGCTGTGTGGCCAATGATGAATCAGATTGGGCGTTTCCGAAAAATCGGTCAGCGGGTCATGCTAAGGCTTACAATATTTTGCTGTGTTGTTTTAGGTTGTCGGTTGTTTACCATTTAACGAAGGAATTGGAAATTGTGGTTCGAATCTCAGATAACTATTTTTGTTTGCTCGCTTGCGGAGGTGCAAAATTTTTTTAGAGTAAATAAGAATTCTTGACGGTTAATATTCAAAATGGAATGAACCAAACGAAAAATGCACGGGCTTTTATTTGCTTGAATTTCTGCCTTGGCTCCTCGCAACAAGGTTGCCAAATCTCTGTTTGGCGTTTGACTTCCCACTTCACTGATAAACAGCCATGCTTGCTTCGGGCGCGTTTATGTAAATTTGTATCTCAAAGAATTCATATAAGCAGGTCGTTTTGGCATAGTATTTGTAAAGTATTCGTGTTTTATACCAGTCTTTTTTATAGAATTTCTAGTGCTCCAGGAGCAGTTGGTCTCACCGGACTACCAGAAAACTGAGGAAAAAATTGAAACCTTTTTTTTTTCTATCCAACTGAACAAGGTCGTGGTTAGACTAAAATACTGGTGTTCAATTCTGTCACTAATCTCACTGATACTCGTTAGAAAAAAGCTTTTGTTGAAGACAGGTCAAACTTCGCCAGTTTCAGATTTTGATGAGAGTAAAGTTATGGTATATTTGCATCAGGTTGAAAATAATTTATATTATGCTAAATTGGTATGCATAACTGAGATTTGTAAGGTATTAAGATGTTAAGAGAAATGAGCAGCTTTATTAGATATGGCTGCCTTTACGTCTTGTCATTGTGAAATAAAACATGTGCAACTTTTATTTGTTCTGCATCCTACATACCCGGCACAGTCAATCGAACCCAATCGAACTGTATTTCAATCGAATTCAATCGAACTAAATCGAACTCAATCCATGAATTGAGTTCGATTGAGTTCGGCAATCGAACCAAATCGAACTCACACAAAAATAATTGGGTAATCGAACTAAATCGAACTTGTGATTTCTGAAATCTTGATTGTTTGTAAAACTGATGTTGAAAATCAATAACAAGTCTTTCCAGGCTCGACTTACTTTAGTATAACACGTGTTTTTCGTGTTTTCGAGACCACATAACATAATCTTTGTTCAAGCGAATTTATTCACCGAACACAATCGAACGCAATCCATAGAATTACGTTCGATTGTGTTCGGCTGCCGAACGCAATCGAACACAATCTAATGGATTTAGTTCGGTTTGGTTCGGTTTGTTCGATTGAGTTCGATTGGTTCGGAGATCGAACTCACACAAAGTTCAGTGTTCGATTTGGTTCGATTGACTCTGCCGGGTACATGACGTCCATAACAGTCCGAGCCTCAAGTAAGAAGCAGGCATGAATGTATGAAAAGCTTTTTAGAATATTCTAAGTAGCCGAGGTGTGTTATAATTTCTGTGACAAAAGTGTATTCTAAACCATCCATGTTATGTCAAAATCATAACTCAAGTTCGTCATCATGTGCCTCTCATATGATAAATGCGGATAATAAGACGAGGCGCGGTGGCCAAGTGGTTAGCGCGTTAGAGATCGAGTGCTGTTGGCTGGGGTCTTTGTGCTGCGACTCCTCCCCAGTCGTCTAAATACAGTGCGCAACACGGCGCTTTGTGAAAAGCGCAAAGGGGAGTTGGGAAGGCGGAAGACAAGACTTCCTCTCTCGCTTTCTCCCTGCCTATCTCGCCCTGCGCTCCAACCTCGCGACCTACCGCACGCTTTTACTCTCACAATGTCAATCTACTGGAAAATTGATGAGCCTTTAGTGAGTTCGAGGTCGTCTCCATCTTTGGCAATGTAGCTTTCCGCGCCAGCGTATAAAACACAGCAAAGGGAAAAAATGAAGACCCAGGGATATATCTTACATTCCATTTTATTAAAGCTTTTCATTTCGGCGAACAATTGTGTAAAGAGTAAAGGCCTTACAGTCGCTCGAAAGCCAAACCACTCTGTTCCAGGATTACTAGCGAAGGTAGATTAGCCAAGTCCAAAACAAAAAAGAAAAAAAAAGACAAGTAATAAGTAAGATTTATCACTGCTAAGATTTGAAATTTGATTAATTTGAAATTAAATGAATCCTGCCTGGATAACCGGATTCTCGCTTTGAACAACAAGGCCATGTAAGTCTCTATCATAAAAGTTCGTTACAAATCAATTCGTTACGTTTCTAGATGTTCGTTACCTTTTAAGTTCGTTATGTATCGAAAGGTTCGCCGCTTATCGACAAGACCGTTGTGTTGAGAAGCCTGCCGGTTTGTTATCAAGGAGCTCGCTACATACACAGTGTACACTGTATTTAAAAGTTAGTTTCTCGTGCTTCCTCGAGCTCCTCCAATACTGGAGTTGACGTTTACTGGTTCTTCTTAATTAAGCTTATAGGATGGTCTGGATGAGTTTTCGGTGATTTCTCGGCAAGGAGTTAAAATTCCAGGCCAATTTTTTTCCACTTAACAGTTAAAATTTTTGCCAAATTTTCAGCTATCAGATTAACCTCATCCAGGCTCTTTTCATGAGACAAAAAAATTAGACTCATAATGGTGTCCCTTCCGTTAAGCGTTCGAAAAGACCTGAAATCCTAAACAAAACTCTCTGTTCTTTTATCAAGGCAAGCATCAAAAGAAGTTTGCCTGAAATTTGACCATCATGATGTGAACACCAAGCAATTCAAAACCACTCACCTTATCAATATTACTGTTACTAATAAAAGTTGATGACACTGGATATCATACAATTTTAGAAAGATTAAGAATAATCAAAATACTGAAATTTACTGTAGTTACGTCATCTACATCATCACCATCATAGATACATACATACTCACTAGCGTGCAATTAAAAACTACAGTCAACTATCACGTGACTATTTTCACAATTTCGGCAATGTAATTTAATTGTATTGAGCAATCTACTGAATATACACTGATCGCCTACAAACAACAGATATAATAAATTCCCCAAACTCTTTGTACAAATATTACAATACATCCCTGAACATTGAGGGGTAAAATATTATTTTTATGTCAACTCAGGACAACAGTCCTAAAGCTACATTTCCCCGCAATGGTCTTAGAATAGACCATATTTAGAAATGGCCGCCCTCAATACAGTGACTTTAATTACATTTCCTCAGACTTTTCTGGGAAAATTTACTGCAAACGATATCAACCACAAGTATCTTGTCTGATTAGTTTGTCTTTTATATTTAATGTCCACAAAGTTAGGTCCCATTCAAATTTCAAGGGGTGAGGTCATGCCCAATATTTCTAAGTAATGAGTTTCTTTCAATCAAAAGAGGAAAGTAAAACAATTCAAAAGGTGTAATTGAGAACCAAAGCAGAACAAAGACGGTTAAAGTTTGGGAAGATCTGAAAAAAATTAGGCTAAATTTTCCTGTTAGTTTCTAATTCCTTCGTGGAATTCGTGGATGCAAAAAAAATGAACCTAACGAGTCTGTCTTTGTTAGTTTTTTCATGTGACTTGTAATCAAATATCAATGTGATTCACTTGAACTTTAAATGTTTCCTCTAGGTGTCGATACTGGGGTGGCCAAGTCTAAAGGTCTCAATATTATTTTAAGGCACAAATTTTTTACAGTGTTACAGCCGGTTTAATATTTATACAATATCAATATTACTGGTTAAGTCTTGGTATCTTCACTAAAAAAAAAAAAAAAAACTGCAGGAAAAGATCCCAGCCAAAAGGCATTGTGATTTGGTCAACTACAGAAGCGAGTTGACACTCTGGGCTGAGATCACGACGAAAACAAAATTCATAAAATGCGATAAGGGTGCCTTGTTGGTCAACTTCCAAAATGGAGACATTACTCCAGTTTATCTGTCCTCTAGCGTAAAAGTAGCTACATGTCAACTTGTGTAAAAAGACCAAGAACATCAGAAGTAAGAACACTTTGAAACAAGATCCCCCTGCCCCCTGCACCCCATTCCAAAAATGCCTCCTGCCCCCACCCCCTCCAAAAATAGACTTCTTAAGGCTTTGCTTTCATCTCGAAGATTGAGTGATTAATTTTAAAATACAAACCATCTCTAAAATTAGAAGTTTGAAACAGCAACATCAGTGATGTATTCAGAATAGAAGAGAAGAACTTAAAAATAAAATAATAATGTACTGCAAAAGCAGGTAATAAATAAAATTATGAAGACAATGCCGAGGTTCAATTTTACATCCAGTAACCTATGCTTTTTGTTAAACTATGGGCAGGTTTAAGAATTTTTTTAAAAACGTTAAGCATGACAGAAGATACCAAAACTTAAACCACAGGATCATTCCTACAATATAATGTACTATATTTGTCGGCCTAAAGTACAAAAACTTGTCTGTTCTCATGTCAGAGTTCCATATCCTGTGCCTCGTCTTCTGAAAAGTCACTAATGGAACTTTCACTCGATGATGACATTTCCTCCTGGTCTTTCAGTGCTTCCTCCGTTGCATATTTTTTAATATATTCTGGTAAGAACGAAGTTGTAAACAATGAACAAATGAAATCTTCTGCACTCTTAGGAGTATTACTAACAATATTCTCCCTGGATGACATGCTAGTACCACAGGGGGCAGATCTAGGGGAAGGGTGCAGGGGGTGCACACCCCCCCCCCCCCCCTCTGAGATAAATCCTTCTCCTTCGTATTTGCTTTTAAAATTTGTTCACCTCACCAGTCAGTTACACCATTCCTTAGTGGTGCACCCCTCCTGAGAAAGATCCAGGATCTGCCCCTGTACCAACCATTGGCCTGCTCCCAAGAATTTTCTGGGAAGCATCCCACCAAGGGGAACAGCAATAACAATATTGCCTACTGTACAAGTAGCATGCGTGAGGCCCTCCTCAAAACCATGCGGCCTAAGAGATACTGTGCTATGACTCTGGATGGAGATGTCCAGGTTTAACCATCAGTCAGTATAATTGAGATGTGTTCTTGGGCTCACAATGGCCTCTCTCCACCCTGCAGGAATGCTAGTGAGTAACCAGTAACAGACTAGCATCCCATCTGGCAGCAAGGAGAGGCAATGTTTCTAGCTGCTTCATGCTATAGAAGCTGGAGTTAGTGCTGAGAGCTATGAGCGTGTAAGTTTATGGGGTTTTTAACTACTAGCAACATAGGTTTGTAGCAAATACTCCTGGGTAAAACATACTCTCTTCACTCATCATGTACCTATGGGCCCATGTATGTACTCTGGTCAATACACTAACGAAAGAGTACCAGTTGCACAATGTGAAAAAACCTAAAAATATACCCTCCCCTACCACTCCCCTTCTGCATTTCAGCTTAAAGGAGCTCCGTCACGGTTTGCGCATATTGAAAAGTTTAGCCTCAAGTTTTCAAATTTGTCGTTTGTAATCCATGTTAATCTTCTCCATCCTTAGCCATCCTTGTTCCTTTATGGTTTATCATTATCTCTTTGGTGTTTTTCTATCTTATTAAACTGTTATTTTCAGGTTTCCTACCATTTAAAGGTAATTTTGTATGTGGCCAAAATAACTCAAAACACCGTGACTGATCCCTTTAATCAAGTCACATTTTTTTTAGTTAGCATCTTGGTTTGGAAAGGAAGGATTCTTGGAAAGTTTCTAAGTTATAATATTCTGCAAGCCTTACAGGGCACATTAACTGAGCATTACTTCATTGTTACCTTGAATTTTTGCCTTGTACTGTTCTGGTTTGTGAAGGTAAAGGGCCGCTGCATCTCCATTGAGTGGATCCACAGGGTTTGGATAAGACAGAAGTTGAGGAAGAAACGACTCAAAGATATTTGACAAATCTGCAGTAATGAATAAGATTTTAGCATCAGTGATCAAATTTTGAATATCAATAAAAGCCAATTTTTCTGTGAAATTGTGTAAGGCATAGCAAGTTGACTAAATCACTCATGAATACAAAGGGAAAGTTAAATGTTTTTTGTAGATACTATGAAGGAAAAGTCTAAGTATTTTACGGGCAATGTTCACTTACCATAGAGAGCAGTCCACGCCTGATTAATAACATCAAGGCATACTGTACCAGACCTGCAAAGGTAAGTAAAATCCATTTTGAAAAACTTACAGTTGAAGCTCTTGTTGCAACCATTCTCCTACATGACCAGCTCCCGTCAGCGACCATTCACATGAAACCCTGCTCGTTTTAAGATGTAGTTGTAGAAAATATCCATACCCTCCCCAGGAAAGGTCTTTTTGTTGGCCCCTTCCCTCCCCCCAGCTTCATGCTGTCCACTTGACTTTTGATACCTTCCACATAACAAGAATTTCTAATGACATTCCATGGGAAACACACATTCTCAGAAGCAATTAAAAGCTCTCAAAAGTGACCAAGACTACTTCTGTGTTAATGAAGGGCTTTTATTTTTAACTCACAAGTGATCACCCCTGAGACACTGACTGCAATCATAAAGCACTGCATTAAAATATGCACTACCACCACTTGAACTTGCAACATTAAAATTGCAATTCACATTTCTCAACTTAAACACTTACGCCTCATCTATGTTTGGATGGAAAATCTTGTTGATGAAACCTTGAATGTAAGAAAAAAATATTTACATTGACATTGGACACATACATTGAACAAACATTAAGTATCACTCTAGCTTAAATGCCATAGTTGATATAAGAATCTGTGCATGAGGTGGGTCGCAGAGCTCTGCATTATTTACATTGCATGGCAGAAGAGTTCAACTCAGGATACACTGCAGACAAACCCAGCTACTGGCAGGATGGATGGCATTTCAAGTCTAGGCTTGAATCCAGGATCCCTGGCATACCAGACAGGTGGGCCCCCACCTACTTGATCACACTGCCTCCTCAATTTTTTTCAACCTTTCTGTGTCTTTTTTGTGAAATTTTTCTACATGTTACATGGAAGCTTGATTTCTCTTTTTGGACATAACTCATATTCCAAACTAAGAATGATCAAGTACTTTATTTACATTTTGTTATGCCAATGACATATTAGAGTGTCGAGCCACTGCTAAGGGTACGACCACTTGTAGGCACACACCTTATAAGCAGATATTTTATCATGGCCCAGGACTTGCACATTTAACATCCCATAAGTAGACACTTTTGCTGACCCCTAGGTACCCTCTTGTAGGAGTTATAACGGTAATCACAAAGTTCATTACTATACATTTCGTTTTAGTTAGAAAGGATTGACTGTTAAAGAGCACTCACCTATGGAAGGTGATTTAAATGGGTATTTTTCTGGTAAATCAACCCTCACTTTCCAAACTCCTCCTTCGTAATGCGCTGCCAAAAAAAACAACATACAGCTCAAAATCATTTAATTAACTCTTCCTTTTATCCCCCCCCCCCCCCCCCCACAAAAACAATAGCAATCCCTAGGACTCCTAATGCAGACTGGAGTTGATAACACCTGGAATGTCCATCCATCCATTTTTAACTTACTTCCCACTTTGGCAAGCAATTTCTAAATCAAGTATTTAACATAATTAAACCAAAAGAAAACTGCCCTGATAAAATAACTTAAAAACTGTACAGATTGCAAAAAATATATATATATTAATTAAAGATTACCAACGAAGAAAATTCTACAGTACCAGGAAAAGAAAATCAATATATATCTTTCATTGTCAATTATAAAATCAAGGTACTGCTGAAGTTTTTGCCAATAAGGTAAATTCTGAGGACTGATCAAGATAGTTTACACAGTTGCAGAAATTGAACAAGGAGTTCCTGTTTACACAAACTGTAAGTTGGTGAAATATCTCTCTGTGTCGTCTGGCTAGTCCTTTGTAGTTATTTTCAGAGCTGCCACATACTGTGCACATGGCAGTGTCTCCGAGAAATAAATTCACAAAATTCAAACATGCATCATCTTCTCTCATCGCACCAGGAGGCACATTAGGGCGATGATTGGTTTTCACCTTAAGTTAATTGAATCTAAAATCAAGAATCATATGGTCACTTTGTCACTGGAAAAAAAGCCCTTAAAGTAATTAAATTATATTCTTCGATGGTGTCTACTCGCCAAGCTAAATGATAATATAACACATACATTGAACAGAAGTGTTGTGGCAAGTTGACATAATTTATGACTTCTGTTCATAATTTTGCTCACTGCATTTAATTTTCCTCAACCATTTTTACTGTTATTTATTAATCAAATAAAGTGGTTGGTGAGTGTGTGTTCTAGTCTGACACAAGCCTTTTCTACCCAGCATACACGTAACTATTTCCAATTATAGCTGCTTAGATGTCATTTGATTTTGCATTATATGCAATAAAAACAGTGCTGACATCAAGCTCACTGTATGACAAAATGTAGTCATTTTTTGAAATTTTTTTAATAATATTTTTGAGTATTGGTTTTGTTGGTGAACTTTTGATTTACATGCCTTCATTTGGAATTCTATTTTTCCAACTTTTTAATGGATGATATTTTGTCTGAGCAGGATTAACTGTTAGTTGAAGATTTATTAGTTGGTTACAGTGGTTCACTGGGAGACCCATTTGCTTACTTGCTATTTACCACAGAAAGATGAATATAGAATTTTTTGCTAGAGGCTGTTTGTTACTGTTCAACAGAATGGGAGCTCTGGTACTGTTGCCTTAAAAGTAATAAAACTAAGGTCATTTGCAAGGTCATTCAGGAATGATATTCAAATGACTTTCAAACCACCACAAATGGAAACAAAAATACATAACCACAATGTTTGCAGGAGGTAATTTTGTTGTCTACTTGGGTGCCATTTTGGCTAAGTTACTTCTTGAAATAACAAAACACTTACTAAATTTACACTCTATATTAGTACAAAAGTGGGAAATACCTTCAAATTTCAAAGCATATGGATTTCAAGACAAAGACCTTATTTTGCATGTAAGCTCAAGTTTAAACCTTTCCAAAGCTCTTCACATTTGCCTACTAGCAACCTCAAGTTTTAAATAGCCAGAATTTTAAACACAAGCTTTTATATTATCTGAAACACAGGACATTCAATTTATTTTCCCGGCAGCAAAACATCGGATCAGCTGTTTAGCACAGCGAACGAAAATGCAAATACATTCAATAAATTCCACTCTAACCTGGTATTTTTAACATTTTCCGACAACAACAATCTGTGCATAGCTAATGTTGAAATCGTTGCTGCTTGCCTTCTGGCTTACATGTAGCTATAATCACTTTCTTATCAGCGAATTCACTCAATAGCAGATCGAGTTTTCGCTCTTTCTATATCAAATGTTTTCAGCCGGTTCCGATGTCACTTTCTAGAATATCCTTCACTGATATCGATTTATAATTTATAATATATGGCAAGATTAACATGGCTTTGGGAGAAAATGGAACCTTTGGAAGGGTTTAAAGAAATAAATGAGCCTGTGTGGTTGGTTATTTCATCAGATTTTTTGCCCGAAATAGCTTCTCCCCACAGATTATGTAAGCTAACAAAATGTGCGAACACGAGAACATACAGTAAAGTTCGCAATAGATAACAACAAACGAAAATATGCTTGCACTTACATCCACTGGGACCAAAGAACTTCACAATTAACTCGTTCAATCCACCAAGTACTGTCACTTCGTGCTTACTTTCGATTCTGATGATAACTTGTCAAAGAATAACCGTTGAACGTAGCAATCACATAGGATACAAAAACGATCAGCAGGCGAGCGCCATTTTGGCTTGCGACTTTGCTAACGAAAGCAAAACAAATCACCTTTAAATTTCGCGCAAACTCTGGCAAGGATACAGTTTAATAACATCAGTGTCCATTCGTCTCTTTCCAGGCGATGGAGACGACATTTTTGCCGGTCCTACAGGGCAAAATCTCTTCCAATTTCGTCCCTCGCTGCAGCAACAATGGTCGCACTAAACTTTATGGTTGGTTTGTTGACGTAACATTATTATTTTGATCACGTGAAAGCTAAGCTCCGCCCCCCGTCCGCAGGTCTCGTGAACGGAAATTGAGGAAACCGGAAGATGAAATACTGAAAATAAAACAGAAAAAAAGAACTTAATTTTCTAGGAAAATTCGACATCGCTTGATAGGTGAAAAAAGAACTTGTAATACAGAGGAGATGAATACGAAAGAAAACTGGTTTTGACTCAAGTCACGAGGTATCTTTTATATAGACTGTAAAAAAGGTAAAATGAAAATAAAATGAGCTTTCAACCTGGAGCGAGTTCCGCTAACATGGATTCCTGTTTCCGCTCTAAGCACTTTTCTTTTTGTCAATCAAACTGGTTGGCATTCGCTTGAGGCAGTAACAATGGAGATATAAATGACTTCATTTTCCTTTCTTTGTATTTTTTTTCCAACACACTTAACCTTGACCTGAACAAGAAGGAAAACCTGAGAAAACGTTTTCAAGATGTTATTCCGCAACGATCACGTACCTTAACTTTAAAATATTTCAAGGGCAAAAAATCACGACAAAATTCCTTCCCATGAAAGTTCGTTAATTTCTTTCTCGTTTACTTCAGCTATCTTTTTGCAAACCTCGAAAGACCGAACACTGCGATAGGGCGGAGCATTTCAGCTGACGAGGACTAAAGCTACAAATCAAACCCTCAGTTCATGAATCCGTTGAAAAAATCCACGAAAATCATGATATTTTGTTGCTGCTCTAATCCACTGCAAGGATGGATACAACCCGGAAATTTCGAGATGAGGGTGCGAGGTCAATGATAACTGGTGTAAATTTAATTTTAACTTATCAACCCTCTCCTCTATTGAATCATTTACTCTAAGAATTTGATGACCAACAGAAGTCGAAAATCGCTGAGAAGTCTTCAGGGAAGGGTGCCGTTTTGGAGCATTTTAGCATTTGTTGAGGGAGAGCGTTGCGTGACAACAGTTGTGAATGAAGCGTTGTGTGACGATTTAGGTAACGTATGAGCAGTTCGTTATTTGTCGCTGAGACAAGACTGAAAAAAAAAAAATTAAAACCGAAAAATATAAAAAATGAAACGCTGTTGCTGTAGCGCAAACAACAAAACAGAAAACAACCTCTTTTAATTTCCCTGTTTACTGGTTTGCTGTTGCCATTGCCTAAAGATTTAGAAACAAAGGCATCGATAACTGCAACGTAATTGTTAATAAGCAATGACGATATCTTACTCACAAATCACAAGTTAACACACTAAAGCCCATACAACATCCACATGCCCGCTTCATGCAGGTTTGCTCTCAATACATTCATGTTCCTTAACCATCTCCAATCAATGCAACATCGTCAAAAGGAAGCAGTAATCACTTAAGTTTCAGTTGACAGAAGTAAAAATTCGCAGGTTTAATTCTCTTGCGGAGAAGACCTTCAATGAATCAAAATTGGTCTATGTTGTATCAATCAATCAGATTTGCGATAAAGATTGTCAACGCACCGAGTTAGATGGAAAGCATCGAGGATTCCTCTTAACTGATACAGGATTCTGTCTGTCTGACTGTTGGTCTGTCTGTCTGTCTCTATGTTAGTCTGCAAGTCTGTCTGTCTGTCTGTCAGTCCATCTGTCAGTCAGACTGTCAGTCCGTCTGCCAGTCTGCCGGTCTGTCTTTGTCTGTCTTTCTCTTTGTCAGTCTGCAAGTCTGTCCGTCGGCCTGTCCGCTTACCCGTCTGTCTGTCTCTATGTTAGTCTGCAAGTCTGTCTGTCTGCCTATCCGCTTACCTGTCTGTCTGTCTGTCCGACTGCCAGTCTGTCTCCCAGTCTGCCGGTCTGCCTGTCTGTCTGTCTGTCTGTCTCTATGTCAGTCTGCAAACCTGTCTGTCTGCAAACCTGTCTGTCTGCCTGTCCGCTTACCTGTCTGTCTGTCTGTCTGTCTGTCTTTCTGTTACTCTGTTTTTTGGTCGGTCTGTCTGTCTGTCCCTCTGTGATCGCCTGTCTGTCTTCCTCTGAGAAAAAGAGGTTAACCCGAAACTAACGAATTTTAAAGTTTGGTGTTGTAGAAAGGTTAAAATAAAATTAAGTGAAAGTCAACTTCTAACAAGTGGAAATTTAAACGAAGATGTCCATAGATGATCTCATTATCGTCAGAGCAACTCTGCATGCTCTTCACTGCAAAATGTCTACTCCGATACCAGATATATTCTCTGACTACACATGCCAGTTTGTTTACACTGCAAATTCACCCTTGAATACTATGGTGAACGTAAAATAGCAGCGCTACCCCTCTAAATGTGAGGGTTGTCACGCTTCTAATGACTTCTACTGAAGCTTCCTGTCAGTACAACTGAATCCATCGTAATTGCGTTACCAGATCCATTGTCACAGTGCTCGGGAATCACGCCATCCATGTTATTGTAAAACAGCTCTGTAATAAATCGACGAATAACCAAGGAGAAAGTTCTCTACACCCCTCAGAACAGCAAGTAACGTTACTTTGCGTGTCTCAGTTAAAAAATATAATCCTTTAAATACACTTCAGCACGGAGCGTCCAGTGTTAATGTTTATCATAAAATGTAAGCTGTTGTTTAGAGAGCCCTTTTAAGATACTCAAGTACTCTTCACATGACCGAAGTAAACTGAGCTGAGCCAGGAACAAAAGTCCACGAAACCAGTGACGCTTTAGCTAGCATCTCTCCCATCCTATCCCCTGTTTCAATAGTTCTCTTTTTAACAAACAGTGTCTGCTTTGTGGTCAAGTTTGTTTCACTGGAGAAAAGCAATCACTCAGTAACCTTCTCACTGTTTTCCACGCATCCTGCGGGGGAATCTAAGATGAATAAGAAAAAGTAAATGTATAAACATCTTATTAACCTCGTCTTCTCGGTCTGCACTTTAAGTTACGAACCGAGCTTCGCGCTTGGGTCATAAATCGAAGGGGAAAAAACGACTGAGGATCCGTCAACTAACTGTACGGACCGAGAAGACGAGCTTAGCACGATAGTTATTATGTCTCCAATGTGTGTCTGATGGGTTCGAGAATGATTTCTAGTCACACAGAACGGCTTTAAATGACTTGCGTACGAATCTAAGGCGAGTCAATTCGAAATCGTTGATACATTTGTCGTGGGCACGTTTTCAAACACCGAGAAGACAGTCAAAAATACGACGCGCAGAAGGTAATTGGAAATGTGGTTAAACACTGTCTGGAGTGTTTGATATATCTTATCGATTGAAACTAACACCGAGAAGAAAATGGAGAAATAGAATCGTAAAAATCTATGCTGATCAAGATCAGATATCCAAACACCGTCACGGTCATAATAACCTTGTTTATTAATAAGTTGGAGAAGTTAGCACATCTGAATTCCGATATAGAAAAACCCTGACAAGTTAAAAACTTAGCGGCACCATTCCAAATCTGTTTTTACCTCGTGTATCAAATGAGTTGCAGTGGGACTCAGTGAAGGTAGAAGGGTTCCCAGAAGGAGCCTCCAGCCAGCTGGTGTGGTGTTCCCGTCACTGCCGCGCATATTCACTACCCACGGACACCAGGTCCGGTGCTCTGATAGCGTGTGGAAAGTGTTCTTTTCTATTTCCTGCAAAATAAAATCGCAAATCAATAGGCCATTTCCGACTTGCCTTTTGCCTCAGTGTCAAAGCAAGAGTTTAGACAAAACCATTCATATCAAAATGTGTTTCGCCTGTATGTTGACGTTTATGAAAATGAAACCAATTTCACGCGAAAAGTTTTTGCAGGAAATGGTCTGTTACGAGAGAAAAGTAGATATTTTCTCTGGTCTGATGTTCAATCAAGGCCCTATTTCCCTTGTAGGGAAAAGGACATGACGATAAAGTTCAATGAACCCGCAATTTCATTGCTCAGAGACGTTGCATAGCAACATGACATATTCAAATGTCACCATATTGGCGTGAAAATATTCAAACATTCAGAACTTCGTTTCCAGGGTCCTATCTCTTCTCATTCTGGAAACGAATTTGCAGCACACGGTGGTCAAACGATTTCTTCCCAGCTGAAATTAACAAGCATGCACCGACATACATGCAATACTAGTCAAAATGACACAGTCAGGAAATAATTTGCTTGTCAGACCTTGGTTGTACCTGTAATCTCCTTTTCTTTGCCCTTGGTCCACCATCCTCCCTCTCCGACATGCCCTCCCTACCACACCCCATGAATTCCAGCTCTGATTCAACATCCTGGAGTCTCTCTGACAAGCTTTCATTCTCAACCTCTACACATAAAGACTCTGTCGCCTCCTCGCCTGGCAGGTTGGACAGAGAGCGATGCAATGGAGACTTAAGACCCATTGGCTCATATGATTTGACAGTCAATGTAATAGAAGTCTCTGCTTCCTCATATTCTTTTTCCATTGCGGAATCCTCAGTTGAGGATTTCTCTGCCCTATCACAACCTCCACCCTCTTCCATGGGCTCCGATTTCTCAGCCTCTGTACCAGCACTCTCATCATCCTCCCTGGCAACTCCCTGGATGCCCCCTTCACTACTCCCACCGCTACAAGACTCTTCCGGGTCAGGGATCTGCACTGGTCTTCTTTCCTTGTCAAACATCTGTCCCGTGTCTAGATATGGAGGAGCGTCCTGTCCTTGCCTGTCATCTTGGTCAGTCGGAACATGTGTCAAGGGGAAGAAATTCCACACACCCAACTCCCGTCGGCACATGGAGCAGGAGAGAGTATTCAATTCTGGTTCACTTGCTATCCTGTAGGGAATAAGTAAACTTATTACACAACTAGGCTAGTTCAGTAGGCCAACTGTATAAGGTAAAGTCAAGTCAAGTCTGTGTTCACGCCTGGTGGCCCATCAGGCCAAAGGTTATCTGGTCTCCATGGAATGAGGCCACTAGAAACTTGTACTCCTACTTCCCCCTGGATGGGATGAGTCCATCACAGGGTTAAATCCAGCATTAAATTGGCCAGTACCCATTTAATACCCTTGGTTGAAGAGAGGCACTGGGAGAGAAAAGTGTCTTGCCCATGAACACAACATGTAATAGCCCGAAGGCAGGGCTTGAACCCGCTCTGAATTCCAGCACAATAACCACGTTATTAACCCAGGTTGAAATCATTTTGAGCTAAAATACATTTTAAACTACAGTCCAACCCCTATTAAACGGCCACCCTCTTGGGAAATGGATAGTGGCTGCTTAAAGGGGGCTGGCCACTCAATAGACATAAAAGCAGTAGAAAAGCCATCATGGGGACTTAAGTTATGGCTGCCCAATTGGGGTCAGGTGGCCATTTAATAGGTGGCCGCTTAATAGGGCTTTGACTATATGTTACATATACATTTTCTCAAAGCTTAATACAAAAATATACTAAATAAAATTATTGCCAAAGTAAGCTTCCTAAAACAGACAGTCACCTGCCCGTCCACCCACAAAGCGCAATAATACAAGATGCTTTAGATGCTTGTTCTAAGTCCAGTTCATTTCTTGTCCAGCTGATGCTTCCTGGGTCAACTAAATTCTGAAGTCCTTCAATGTGACCTGTTGTCAAACAATCCTTGAAAAAAAAAAAAATACATGAATAATAAAACCCACAATTTCCTGAAACTCCTAACAACATCATGAATCAAATTTCCCTTGGCCTTGATTCACTGTAATGGCAACGGTAAAGATAAAGGTGATGTAAACTTTATTTGAAGTTGAAAAATGCTGGAAGTGTTTGCACAATTTCCCAAGCCAAAGACTCATGTTGAAAATGCCTGACAAAAAAATTAAAAATAAGGAAATACATGTATACACTGATCTAAATGTTTACAATAGCATTAACATGAAGAATGAGTTGTGAACAAAGCAATGAGGGACAGCAAAAAGTCACTGGTAAAAAGCAAAATGGAAAAAAATTACTGATTAGAAGATCATAAGAATTTCACACCAATTAAGAACCATCAAAAGTTGAAGAGGTTTCTTTTTGGGCAAATGCAGCATACAAAGAGGGTAAATTTGAGGACTGAAGACACAAGACAAAATTTCCAGTTGGTACTGTACATCTGACCATGTTTTGACCATAACTTTACTGATTAAATTAGCAAGTTTAAAATTCATTACAGCTAAAATATAAAATATTGTTTGTCACTGACCATGTCCTTGATAGCTTGTTCATCAACAAAGGGGATCTCGTCGACAAGCATGATAATGGATCTCCATCGTTCTCTGTAGTCCTCCAGCCACTGAGAGTAGCTGTACAATGGTAACTTTACAAATGACTCTGCCGCAAAAGAAAAAAATAGGACTTCAAAAGGCATAGTAATCCAAGAAATGATTCAGAATTATTTTATTTTTTATGGACCAAACAAGAACCTGTAGGTTGACCAGAGTAAAGGCCATTAACTGATGGCAGGGCTCGAAAAAAGTGCCGTCCCATTGCCCCAGACAAGTAGATTTTCCTTCTGGGCAAGTTACTTAACATTCTCACTTGCCCAATGGGCAAGAGACCAAGCAAGTCATCTGCCAACTAAATCATTAAAAGGGCAAACTAAGACTTGCCATGGGCAAGCAAAATTTGAGAGATACTTGTCCCAAGGGCAAGTTGGAATTCAAGTTTTTTTCGAGCCCTGTGATGGGAAACTCAATTAAATTATCACACAAAATTTTACATACATGTGTATTTCTATGCTCTAGAGAGGGACACTACTCATAGTTCTGTATGACACACCAAGCCACATCAATTTTGCAGTTTCCTTAAAGAATGTGCCTTGGTGGCTGAGGTTTAAAATTTAACATCGGGCTAGAAGCCAAAGGTTTGGAAACATGTAACTGCAATTACAGTATAATACAAAATGGAAAATGCAACAGAAATTTCCATTCAGAATAGCACATCAGGAAAACAAGACCACCTTTTCATAAAGTCTGTTTCATTTGAACATTTTTTTTTTTTTTGTCGGACTGAACTGATAAAATCATGTGCCATTTACATTCCAACCAGAATTTCTGCAGTAAGTTTTAAATTGAAAACAACCACTAATTCATGGCCCTGACCATAAATTATTATTAATAATTACTGCATAATAATTCATGGCCCTGACCACAAATTATTACTAATAATTACTGCACAATATTATTATGTATGATAAATAATCACAAACCTGGGCAGGGATTATCAGGCCATGGACACTGTTTAGAATGGCCACTGACAAGTGCTTCCTTCAACTGATCACAAGTCTTGGCATCTAAGATTAGGAATTCAGATTGATACGATTAGAAATATAGTTGAATCCTGCTATTTTGACCTTTCAAAGGAAAGGGAAAAAGGTCAGATGGTGGGGGTTCAGGATAGCTGACAGTGAACAACTGAAACAATACAGCTTCAAAATTTTAAGGGACCTGCACAATTCTTAAGAATCCTCATAAATTGACTGTCTGAGAAAATAAGACCTTGACACCATTTTTCATACAAAGGCTTTTATATTGTAACCCTCATACAATGGAGCAAGAGAGGGGAAGTCTGGTACCAATCTAATTTGGCCACCATGTTGAACCTTTGTATGTTTACTCAATTTATTAACCAGCGTCTTCAATCACTCATGTTGCTTTTCTTGGATTAAAGTTAAGGCCCTCAGTGTAAGATTGTTTTTGCACAATTTGGTAACTTTTTTATTTCATATTTTCTTCTGCTATTTTATTTCATTTGAGTTAAACGTAATTGTGCATCCCAAGGATGCGACAAGTCCTGTGTTTGTGCGTCCTAAGAAAGTTTTATGCGTGTATATGTAGCATGATTTGTGCGTAAACACAAGCTCCAGCAAAAAGTAAACAATTTGAGTTGCAGTTACATGTAGCAGGGACTTAAAGATAACCATGGTCAAGATAGTGAAGTTCAATTATTGTAGCTAAATGGATTGCTTGGAGTGGACATGCAAAATATGACCAGCTACTGAAAGATTTACATTCTGTTTCCATTGAAGCTTAAACGTCACTTACAAGGATCTACAATCATTGTCACGGGGTCCTCAAACTGGTATCATATATTTAGCAAAATAACCCCTAGGAGAAAATCCTTTTGAGGAGAAACAAGAACTTAGTTGCTATTCAACTTTCTTAACCCTTCTCCACACCCTTCCCCACTTTCCTGAAAAAAAGAAAAGCATTACTGAAATATTGTCACATGCAGATGGATAATCAATCATCTTTAGACTTTGAGGATGTAGTTTTTGGTAAATAAATTACATCATTAATAATAAATTAATTTTGACTTAAGTTTGTAAACAATTTTCAGTATCATTTTTAACATCAATTCAACAAACAGTTACATGTATTTCTCTCATATATCTAACACCTGGCATTCATATACAACCTTAAGAGACAGGAATCTTCATTGATGTTACACCTAAAGCACACTACATGTTCATTTCAATATCATGTGCAACTCACAAATGTCAGAATCCCATGTGGTGGATATGGTTGCATCAAGACACGCCTTGCAGCTGACGCACTGTAGTATGTCAACCTCGCTGTTCTCCCAGCCATATTGGGCACAGTGCAATGGCGACAATGCAAGCGGTTTTGCAAACCATGTAAATGGATGGGAAAAGTTAAAGAAGAAACCTCAATTCAGTTTGAAGGGCATAAATTTCACAGTGTAAATGATAATTAACTTTTTTTCCCTTTGCCAAATTGTAAAGATTTTAAAAGGTAGCCCAATAATTTCATATTCTAAATTATGCCATTTAGTAAAACAGTATGTCAACAGTTTGTTTGAAATCTGCAACAATCACTATGACAGGAATCAGAGTTACAATCACTCTTGGAAACCACAATGCATGTTAAGACACTATATCTGGACTGAGCACAGTCTTGTAAAAAAAAATTCTCTTCAAATAAAGAAACAAATAAAGGAAGTTTTTCAACATAACTATAATGTTTTGGTGAGGAAAGGCAACTACATCAAAGTGGTGAAAATTAGCCAAACTGTGCAAAAATAGTATGTAAACATTCAAGAAGATTCAGATGGAGAATCGTGGACAAAAGTCTTTGGTACACTTACTGTATGTAATGTTAGTAATGGATTATCGGTTTTTTACAACTGAAGTTAGAAAAAAGCCCTGAGCCTATCCTTTTAAAAACACGATTATTTTCCCCCTCCCCAACCAATACAATGTTGGAACTAAGGAGAAAGTGCAGGTACTAGTTTTCAAAATTGTATGTGGGGTAGGGGGCAAGGTTAGGTTCATGTAGGTGAAGTTGTATTCGCACCTGGTGTGTGCGCAAAAGCGCCAAAAGTGCAAATTTGTCCCACGACTTTTGTCCATGATTGTAGGTCAAATAATTTTAGCACTGACCAGCTGGTCAAAGTATCACCACAATAGCCTTATAAACTGTGGAAGACCTCAAAAGATCAACCCAGAAAGATCAAAAAGTGGCAAGAATGCACAAAATTGGAAAAGAATTAATTGACTTGTATCCTGGTAAACTTGATAAACATTGGCCAGTCTTTTTTCAAGTTTATCTCAATTTGTATGAAAATATCATGAATTATAATGGTCGGAAATCATCCTTGTTTGTTCTGGGGCAGCGACTACGATTATCAGTTGAGCAACGCACAACAGAACTTTGGTGACATGGTTTTTGGCCTTAAAATTACATTGTTGTCATGGACAACTTTCCTCATTTCCAAAGGCGACAATATCAAAACCTGTATCTGGCCTACAATTTTGCGTGCTTTGGTGCTAATAATGTCAAACGCCAGCAAGTTGCCACTGGAAAGGGAGCCAGTTGCCAGTGACAACAACAGGATTTTAATGTTACAACATGATTACCAAACTTTCATCTTGCCTTACTCAACTGATAATCATAGGATATTGCCAATTGAAGCCTGCTGTTCTGCCAACTTGAAGTTTTGAACTCTAAAATAAGCAGAGCTACATAAAATATTGCACATGACCTTTCCCCTTAATTTAAAAAAATGTATGTATTCATGTATTGTCTCCAACATTGTTAGTTTTTGCTCAGTTTATGTTAAATTTTCACACAAAAGTAGCAACCTGCAACATCTTGAATTCCAGATGATGCTCTTAGGGCAGAACTTAGCGTATCAAGAGAAGGGTTTGTTTATATTAAGAGCATTGATAACAGCCTTAGGTACATGTATCTGTTTTCAAAAGCTTTTTGCAATTTTTTTTGGTACATGACTGGCACAATCTGAAACTTTGCATAAAAGGATACAGAGAATGTTTCCACCCGACTCCAAAATGCTTCTTTACTTCTTGGCTGGCTTCCGCAAAATGATTCTACAGGATCATCTTGTTCTGGAATCCTGGAAGAACAAAGGGTTAAATGTTAATATAACTGGTAAACCTATCACATTCAATCAGTTGTCCTTAGCTTGACAAAATTAACGGCTAAATGTAGCATTGCAAAGGGGGTTCATGAAAATGATATGCTATCTGGACAAAAATCAGTGAAATAGAAGGAAAACATGGAGAGCTGATGCCTGATACACAAGTGTGAGAAAATTCAGTTTGACTTGTTCTACATATTTTTCATCAAGTGACTAATTTACAGAGGGGGGCGTAAGGGTTTGTGGTGATGCGGTTTTGCATTAGTTGTGGTGCAGTTCTGCGAAAATTTGTATTTTAACCTGCTGTATTGCAGTTTTATGAGACCAAACGGTATTCTAAGTTTTCAAAATATAGTGCTGATTCTGTCAAATTGCGACCAAAAAAATGGGTGTTCTGAGCTTATATTTGGGATATTTGAGCTTGAAAACTAGCATCTAGAGGAATTTCAACAAAAAAAAATCACGGAAAGCATTGACAAAATAAATAAGGCCATATTTCTAATGCAATGGTGAACCTGAAGTATTGATGATGGCATCTGGTACATTTGTAACTATGGTTGCAGTATTTTGGTAAATTTTGGTATTGCGGTTTTTTATGTTTTTCTAAGTGGTTTTGCGGTTTCCGAATCCCTCTTACGCCCACCTCTTGACAGAATTGACACATAACAAAGAGGAGCACACTCTTGAAAAAATGTCTGGAAACACAAGCTAGTAATATTGTTTGGTGACATCTACGTATTTTGCAAGTGTATGACTTGAGAAGAGAGCTAAAATTCAGGCTGACTGCAAATGGCTGCCAGATCATTCATTTATTGCTACAGTATACAGCACATAACACATTATTTTACTTTTACCCACGTGTATGAACTATGCCTTAGCGTACATGAGTCTCTTGTAACTCAAATGTTAAAGAATTTGACTTCCGGATGCAAGGTAATTAGATTATAGGTTAACTCCTATTAAAGAGGTCACTATCTGCCAAATGCTCCTTCATCACATTTATCATGTCAAGCACTACACATAAACAAATGTTTATTTCTTTTATTGAACTAATGAGAGTCTAAACTAATGACCCAATCATCCCTTGGTCATATTTTAATAACATATGAGCAACCTTGGGCTTGGTTAAACTTAACACTGTTCAACAATTACCTTTGAGATGAAATTTATAACCAGACATTAGTTATTGAATGATGGGTGTTTACTATGTAGCTTGGCAGTATGTTACTGTACAATGACAGCAAGTACTTTGCGATTTCTGATTTAAAATAACAATAACATAGCAGTTTTTTAACGTTAGCAAGTTGCAGCCAGTTTGGAAACGCTACGGATTAAAATTTTACAGCGACCGATGCAATGACGCCACGTCTGGCGTAAAAAGTCCTCGAATCTGCAATGCACGTTGATGTCTTCAAATGTTTCATCGTAACGCGATGAAATGCCCCTTTGATGCAGAATTACACAATTCAAGAGCAACATCTTTACAGGAAATCGATTCGACATAGGTCGAGAACGTTTGATCGCGACACTTGAGGTAAACAGCAACATCAAAACCCGATCGATTTTAATCATACATGCATGCATACATATTCGTAAACGTATTTGCATGCTTCGAATAACTTTGAATCGAGCGCCTTTATTTTTTGCTGTTCTTGATTGCAAAGTTTAGACGAACAGATTAGAAGTTAGCTTTTCTATGTATGTTTACCTCGATTCGTCTTCTTTGCCAGAAGTGTGAAGAAAACTCGATAACAGAGCGCGAACTCTGCGATCTGTACCTTCCACAGCTGCCGCCATATTGTCTTTGATTTGTCTCGTGTCCAGTACCCCTGGAAACACATTCGCGCGCAAGAGATTCGCGCAAGACAGGAAGAAATGAGTCTGCACTAATTTGTCTGCAGCTTTACTTTACTTGTCTACACTGCAATCCAGCTGTCTTCGTTGATCTTTGCTCACCTATATCATAACAACACGCTAGCAAGCGCAATGATGCAAACATGTGAAACCTCAAAAAAGAACGAAAAAACATCTGCACATGTCAACATCTTAGCGTGCTAACCTGGTTCAAACAAGCAAGTTGCTAACCTACGACGAGGCCACGAGTTCTAAAGATTTTGCTTTCTCTTCCGTGGACTCCTGCGGATAGTAATTAAATAGCTGAGGAAGCATATCCATAAGAAAATTATCCGATTTCAAATAGCAGGAGTTCAAAACGACGAAGGAGCGAAGGTTCACTAATTTCAAGTTTGTGCTTTTGTTTTTGCGATGAAAATAATCACGGTGACGAAATGAACATGTATGTGACGATACTCTCAATGGAGCAAAACCCGCACGATCAATAAAAGTGCCCTTTCTCTCGCTAGAATTCGCGTTATTACACATTGTAGTCACCATCTGTCTTAAAAGCCTGCAGTTAGTTCCGGGAAACTGAGCGTAACCTACAGATTATTCACTAATCTGCTAGCAGATTAGTGAATAATCCGTAGGTTGCGCGCGCAATGCATGATTTCCAAGAGCAATGTCAAGTTCACGAGAACATGGCTCGTCGAAAATAAACTGCGTTCGCTGCGATAATGCCTTTGACGTTACTTTCTTTAAAACAATGTATAATAAAACGATTATGAGATTCGATTTTTGTGATATCCGAAACAATCAAGGTCCCGGTTAGAGTTATCAGCGGAAGCCTTCGGCTTCGGCTGATAACACTTACCTCGACCTTGATTAATCCGGATATCACAAAAACGTCATCCAATAATTGTTTATTATTAGTTATTGCCCCGTGCATCCAGACCCCATGGGAGTGTTCCTTTTGAAAATTATGCGGTGTTTAACAAATTGACGACAGTTTTTCATGCGTCTATCCTCAGACTACTTTGACAATGTTATAACGAATTTCATTGTCAATAACAGGACAGACGAATTAGTAAGTCTCGTCATTTTTGTCTTTTTGGGTTTCGTTTATTGGGTGGGATATTCTCCATACAGTTTTGTTTAATTTTTCTTTTAAGATTACTAGCAATTTAGGCTTCGCGTGTTTAACCAATTTAGATTCCACGTGTCACAAACTTCGGCACGCGGTGAAGTCAGTGAACCAGTATTCTATTTCCCGTAGAAAGTTCTAGTTTACTTTAGGTGAGTTTGCGTCTTTCAGTAGGCTAGTTAAGGCTAAAATACGAATTAACTTTACTTACATTAGACATTCTCAAAGCCCTTCTCGGTTACTTGATCCGTTTTAGCGTTGCAGACATTTTTAGCCTTGAGTCGGAGCAAGTTTATACATGTAATTACTTTTGTAAACTCCGGTGTTAATATGCGTATCGGTGGAAAACTTTAATTGTTATTTTTCCTCTGTTTGACGATTTCAGTTTTCTAACCCGTGGTATTTGCCTGTTCGGTTAGTTTTGGCCAGTTTACGTATATGCTTTCTGCTTTTCGCTCATGAGTCTATGTATGAGCTATCTGGAGTAAAGTGGCGACCGCTTGTTCCCAGAACTTAATTATTCTAACTCGGACAGGGCGTTTAATTTTGAGTGTTTTGAGTAAGGGCTCCCGGTAAATATAACTATGATTTTACAAGTAGGTGATAGAGAACTGGTAGAGACTGAAGACAAAACTCTGCGCAGTTCAAAGTTGACTACATTGTACCACATCTAGGGGATATATTCTGTCTATAACGTAAAATCTGTGCGAAAGTGTCATAGACAAATTTGATTTCGATTTATTCGCTGTGCTACTTGTCGCCAAGGTCTTTCCTAATGTCGGCTCACCAGAAATCTGAACGATAAAGAGAAAGCAATCCAACAGTAGACTGAAATGAATCAGTCCGGAAACTTGCTTGTCTTTGCACTGCTTCATGTACCATCTTCTCGACGCCTTCTTTAAGATTAAAAGGTCAGTTAAGTTGTGCGGACAATAAGCTTGACCATTGTTTGACATGAATATGTTTTGGACCGGTTCTTGTAAGAGTTCCCGTGATGGAAGTGACTTTTGGCCATCCCTGTTCTCTTCCATTCTTCGTGACCCAAATGATTAATGGAACAGTCAGGAGTCTTCTTCGTCTTAGTAAGTCGTTATCACTCATGTGGTGAGTGTCCAGTCCTCGTCCATGAAAGGACTTGGTGCTCGCCGGCTTATTTCTTTCGCCCGCGCAAGGTAGTAGAATCGGGTAAAAGAGAATCACTAAAACGAATCGATAAAAGGGTAGAGCTGTGACCAAGAGAAGGAATATTTAAAGCCTTGAAAAAAAAAAGACTCACTTTGTTTTGATTTTAGGGCAGGACATCAACTTGAACGCAAACAATCTCCTCCCCTGCCCTCCCCACCCCCTGATAAAAATTCACTTGAATTTCCTCGGAGCACTATCCAAACACGGGTAACGATCTTCTTAGGGGGATGTAAGTCTTTTAAAAGCGATAACAATAGATGATACTGTTCTATGATTAGCTTGTATGTACAATAACAGCAGGACGTCGCTATCTCGAACTACCCGCTATCCTGAACTCAAACGATTTTTCCTTGGATTTACTTTTTCAGTTGCTTACTATCGGCTATATTTCGAGACCCCGACAACTCGAACTATATATGTTTCGTTTCCCTTAAGGTCATTCCACTGAAATAGAATCTGCACTGAGATTTTTGTGAAACTTTGCCAATTGATTGTCATGATATTATAGGAACTTAAATTTTGAAATAAAAATGAGGGGTCCCATGCATGTTCGTTTAGGAGCAAAAGCACCTTGTTTATACCCATATAAATCCTTATAATAGCACCATGATTGTATTCACGATTGCTTGCTAAATTCACGTTTCCGACGATTGCTTTTTGTTCTACACTGAGAATTGGTCCATATTTATTTTACATAGAGAAATTTATTACTCAATTCAAAACAACAGAAAAAAATGATAGGTCACCATACTCGTTTGCGAGAAAATGACGATTTACCTCTATGGCGAGGTCCAGCTGTAAAGAAAAAGCCGCCATTTTTTAATGCGCGCGCGCTAATCACGCGTGAAATTATGCGCAGTAGGGATGCGCAATGCAATACTGGGGAATAACCCTAAGTGTTCGAGATAGCGGGGTCAAACTGTGAGTTGGAACGTCATCAGGGGGTTTTCTATAACTAATCGGTCGGTAGGTCAATGCTTTGTACTCCCGGGGAGGGGGGGAGGGGGGGGGGGAGGAGGACTCCCAGATAAAAAGGACGGGCTACTCGTCGGAAATTTTGAAAAGACCCCCTAAGAGGTACCAAGATCCTGCTTTGTGGGTGTGGCTTGAAATTTTTTTCAACCCTAAGAGGTAACAATTCTAAAGCAACACATTAACTGATACTGACTGATTTTGACTGATTTTTTCGACTCAATACCCTTGAAGGTATCGCAAAAACTTCTTCTCTGGAACCTTTTGAGGCTGAACACCCTTAGGGTGCCAAATCCGGTTTTTTAACTCCTAAAAGGCACGACGACCACCTCCGTAATTTTTTTAAATGTGAGTACCCCCGGGTGTGTTCAATTTCTTGGGTGGCATGTTATTTAGAGCACGTACATTCAAGTAAATTTGTTCTTATCTGTTGCATTGTTTATCCTGGTTTATACTTCGGTTATCTTTTGCACGAAAGAAGTTTGTTATTTGATTAGGAACACAAGGAAATCAATTTAGAAACATGCTTCTTTGATGGCGCGTTTTCAAGAAGTTGTTTGTCTTTCTCTTATCTTCTGCACTAGGAAAGACAATAAAACGCATTGCTGGAAAACAAAAATAAAACTGTATCATTTAACTCGACTAAACTGGTGTCTTGCTGACAACAGGTCGGGAAAAACCACAGGTAGCCCAAACTCAGTATTTTTACGTCATTATCACTTGACGAAATAGCGGCATAAGTTTATTAGTTAATGTTCCGAAGTTTATTTTAACAAACTGTTTCACAAACGTATACCGATTCAGTCCACAGGAAGTCACACATGTTTAAATTCCCCCGAGCGCATTTTTATAAAAACAAGAAGATAAGACTGCCTTTTATATGTCATTTTTAAAACGAAAGTTACCCTCTCTATTATGACAACCACAAAATGTTCCTGATAAGCTGAAATAGAATTTTGGTAAACAACAGCCCTGCGGAAATTAAAGCGCTCAAAATAGTCAAGATAAGCTATATATGTTTATAAGCCTTAGGTTAAATCAGGCTTCCAGAAGGAAACAGGGTCAGTCTAGATTGGTTTGTTCAAGCTGCAGCATCGCGATGCGTAACGAAGTATTTTTCGTTCTTATCGTTGCCACTTCTATCGTTCTGGGAACTTTGGCTACCGACGGAAAGGTTTGATATTATCATATTTCTTTCTGGCTGATGCTGTATTCGCCTTGATATAACACTGAGAAAATCGCGATTGAAAAGTAATGCAGTAAAGACCGTAGATTGAATTCTCTCTATGTGCATCCACGACCTTAACAAAACCATACGCAGATAGGAGAACATCACGGAATTCCACGAAGGCCTTGCTGATGCTCAAAACATCATTTTTTCATTTCGATACAGAGGTTGATTTACCGTGCAGTTAGTTTCAAACTAACAAATTTAGGCAAAACTTATTTGCCCGCCAACTCAACAAAACTGATCAGTGAAGCCGCATGCCGACTCAATTGTTTGTTTCCTTCAAAGAATGACTACCGACGGTAGAAAAGTACCAAGAAAAGAACAGTATTGCCTTTACAGTTAATTAAATAATTAGTTCATTAGGAATGGAATAAGAGCACCGGCTGCTTGGAATTGACATAGTGCCACAAATAATGAACTGAACCGAACGATGATCAATTAAGATTGAGCAAAATTCGGATGGAAAATTTCAAAATTCAGGCGTAATTCTCCAGAGCGCTCTTTCAGCTCGCTACGGCTCGATGACTAGAGCAAATTATTTTGGTGGACAAGAAAACTCTATCCCTCCTCACATTGTTTCCATTGAACAAAAACTTTCCGAAGGAACGGGAAAGAGCGAATATTTCCCCGAATTTTGAGTGGGGTTTCAGGGGAAAATATAGTTCAATAGTTGTTAAAATGGGACTTCTATACGTTGTTGGAACATAAACTAACATTTGTCAAATATCTTTTATGTTCAGAACTTGATCAAGCAGTGACTTAGCAATAAAGATCGTTGCTGTTCAAACTACGGTTTTGTTCAGAGGGAAAGTGAAAAGAAAAGTTAATTCCTCGGCTATAGTTTCAATTTTCTTTTTGCAGGCCTTAGTTGAAAAATAATGTATTATACACAGCGTATACAGCGGTGGCCTCATGGTTAGTGCGCTGGACTCCGGAGCGAGCGGTCGGGGTTCGAACCCTGGCCGTGGACATTGCCTCTCTCCACTCAGGTGTTTAAATGGGCACCGGCGAATCTAATGCTGGGTATCCCATCCAGGGCGGAGTAGAAATACTCCTAGTCGCTTCATGCTACTGAAACCGGGATAAGCTCCGGCCTGATAAGCCACATGGCTCATATGCAGACTAAATATACAACCCAAGCATTTATGTATTGTTCTGTTTTGTTATTCGTGCCTTCTAGATTGTCAAAAGTTGTTTCTTTCAGTTTTTAAGCTGACTTTATTTAGCCGTCTCTGTTTTGTTCCTAACATGGTGCAATCGTGCATTCCGTCAGTATAAATAGAGTACATTTATTCTTATAATGCGATTTACATCTCTGCGATTTTTACATCGAAGAGTCATCGCGAAGTTACGAAGAATAAACGCGTGAAGTCCAACTGGTTCTCTGAGTGCCCTAATTCCAGTTGCAACAGATCCGACGGTACTTTGGAACCCGTGACAAGCTCCTCTCCCGAAGCAAGCGAGTTGCTCCGAGCTAATCGTTCCCCATGCGAGAGCAGTCGTCCAGCCAGTTAGGCCCCTCAAACGTCCGTTTCCCCCATTTAGAGATCAGAGCGAAAAAACTCGTTGTCACTGGGGGTGTATCGCCCAATTTCGGATACCCTAGTATTTCCGATCAAACTACATGGTGCCCTATTTTACCCTTGACCTCAATTTCTTGTTTTTCTTATGCACTACGCCCTAATTTCTGTATAAGAGGTAGTTTACGTAGGTAGTGCGTAAATAATCTATAAATTGATTAATTATCCCGCGCTCAATGTACTTGGATCATCAGATACAGTGTTGCTAAGCCCTGGCCAAACGGACTCGTCAGTAAGTTCTCGCAAGTAGCCGCAAGTTGAACTTGCGTAGAGACTTACGTTGGTAGGACAAAGAGATTGGCAAATTTCCTTGCAAGTACACTCAAGTCGCAAAAAAAAAAAGTCATTTCAAACAGGCATATCCTGTATTTCATTGGTGGATAATAGGTTAATGAACCTCACTCAACTTGCGTTGACTTGGGTAGGGTGGCCAAAGGAGAAAAACTTGCGACGAACTTACGTGCAAATTTGATCTTGACCAAAGTGAGCGCAAGTTCACGCAAGCCCTGGCCAAACGGAGTCGCAAGTAGACCCAAGTTTTCAACTTGCATCTTCTTGCGAGTTCGTTCTGTCAGAGCCTTATTACTCTATGTCATTTTTCACAATAAGAGCAAAATATATCTTTTAAAATGTATCATTGTTACTTTTTTGTTATCTTAGGAGACCGCACATCCTTACGACGACTTTGGTTGTATTCCGAGCTTTCACACTTGTAAACGGACACAGGCTGAGAAGTGCTGCAGCGGAAAATGCAGGGTGGAGCTAGCATATGGCCGCCGCCGGTACAGGTGAACATGATGTCCACTAAAGTTCTTTTTATCTTTTATTCCAGAAACCTAGCGTCCGTTAGGATGGGACGGACAATTATTTTTTGAGGGAGCGTGATGGGTCGGGAGGGGGTGGGGGTTAGGCAATTCTCAGGGGCATGAAAAGTTTTGTCTCACTTTAAGGTTGTGTATAATTTAGATTTGGTTTGCAATGACTTATGCGCGAATTTTTTTAACATCAAAAATAGGACCTGGATAGCAAAAAGCACTTGCTCAATTTTTCCTCATGGCTCCCCTTAAACGGTTTCTTTTTTCAGCCAGTTTTGCTGTGCAAGATTTTTTTTTAAAATTTCCCAGCCCCTCTCCCCTCAAAAAAAATCAATGGTGGGCTCCGTATCGAGCACACTGTGTTCGAGCTCTGGTCGGCATCGTTGCGTCGTGTTCTTTGGCAAAACCGCATTTAACTGCCACAGAGCCTGCCTGTCTCCACCCATGCGTGTAATTAAGCGGGGGGTAACCCTGCATCTCTTTTATAAGGGAACAGAAATACTTCTGGATACTTAATGCTACAGAAACCGGAATAAACTCTCGCAGTAAGAAGCACTACTGATAGTTGACCCAGCTGAAATTCACTTTACCTCCTAGAAGATCCCCATTTGAACTTAACTTTTAAATAAATAATATCCTTTAAAGAAACCTGTATGCTTTCAGGATAGTAACCAAGACAATGAGAACGAAATCAATTCTCTTGAGATAATTAATTAATTAACAAATGGCAAACGCCATAGCGTACGCTATTGAATTATGGATGCAGGCGGGAGGTTGCTAAGCACAAAAGAAGTGTAAGAGTCGCACGAGGCGATAGCCGAGTGCAACTTTTGATTGCTTAATTAGCAAACCTCCCAAGTGCATCTATAACTCAATAGTGTACAGCTGTGGCGTTAACCAGTTGTGTTTAACATAACATTAATACATTGGAGCAAAAGAATTCCTTTTATTGAGCTACACCACATTAGCTTACACGTCAGCAGCGTACACCCAGGGGCAATTAGGAGAGACGATGAATTCACCAATCAAAGCGCGCGCTTTGCTTTAGTTGTGTTATAAATGTTTTTAGGATCGTTTTTTCACCCGCTAGACATTAAAGAAGAACTTGATGGTGTCCTAGCTATTTATGAGTTGACAAATAATTTTTTTATGAACTCCTCTCCCACACCTTGCAAAAAAGCACTCGAAACTCACTGGAACTAATTCCCATAACCCTGAAATAAATTATGTAGTTTAAAAGAGCATGGAACTACCAACTTTTACTCTGATTTTTACCGTGTTGATCCACCCTCACCTCCTCCAACGCGGTCATCAAGATGCCGTTATAAACCGTATATATGCCTCCAGCTATCGTGGCATAAGGAAACTAAGTCACTCGCTCTGTCAAATACAAGCAGCGCACGATTTCAACGGCCAGGAATAAGATCACATATGATTGATCTTTGCTGGTCGAGTAGAAAAATATATTTCTAATTACATTTACTTTAGCTTAGAATAATAGTGTGAAAATGTTTGCCTTGCAGCATCCAAGGTCATTGCACTTAGCGGAAAACAGACATGCACCATGCAAGTGACAACATCGAGGAAAATGAAAACAGGACACGTAAAATGGCTGCCAGTTTAAGCAAGGCTCTTTTAGTTTGCTTTTAGATTAATTTTGAAGAAAAATTAAGTTTAACTTCGTCATGAATTACTTTTACATTTTCAAATTTTAGATTTTTTCGTGTTTTTCTCTTAAAAAATTGTACTTGAATCATTTTTGATTATTTTTTTCCTACCTTCGTGACATGCCTGGAAATTAGCTTGGTACTTTTTGTAAGACGCACCGAAACGTAGCTAAGCTTAAATTCTAGCGTTACAGTAAAGTTTTATCTCATGCGTTATATTATAAAACGCTGAGGAATTAATATGATCAGTAGAGGTTTAAATCTCAGAAATCTGCTGTGCATTAAAAGTGCTTTCATGATGCATATAATTTGTGTCGACTTCTCTTTTCTTGCTGTTTGTCTCTCCTCCAAATTTTTCTCCTTTCAAGCACTGAGCAACCTTGCATTGTTCTCTTATACCGAAAAATTAGCTGATCTCATCGAAAAGGCAATTTAAATGCAATATCTCTTAGTATTGTTAACCTTTTCCTCAAACTCGCTCTTGAGTCTCGAAGAAAAAGAAAGCAATTGCCAATTGTTGTATTTGTTATTCACTAATTTCGTTACTTTCGTTGTATTTGTGGACCTTATACCCTTTTTCTCTGAATTGTTTTGAATTTCACAAATTTTTTCACAGATTTGTTTTAAATTTTCATTCAAGCTCTGTTCAGCTCAAGTTTGATTTTTACAATAACTGTCTAATTTCCCGCGCGCTGATTGGCTCATTTTTATCATCAATAAGTGTACGGACGGATAAAATTTTAATTTATGCAAGCTTTTAAGTTAAACTTGCAGCTGTCAAACTGTCAGCTTTTCAACCAATGATATCTTATGGACTTTTTAAGTAGCCAATCAAACTGCGAGAAAACCTATTGACAATGTTCACGTCAGTTTGAATAAAATTCAGTTATCTTTGTTTACGGCAAGTTTACGGCGTCTTTTCCCCTCATTTATCACGGCATTTGGCCATTTTGGGGTCTTGCTATTGTCAAAAAAAAAATTGACGTCACTTTTTTACGCGTCTGTCCTCTTATTGATGATAAATTTCGTCATAACATTGGCAAAGTTTACTGCGGAACCACTCGCCGGCCTGCGGCTCGTGGTTCCACACCACTTTGACAATGTTATGACGAAATTTATCATCAATAAGAGGACAGACGCATAAAAACTGACGTCGATTTGTTAATTTTCAATCAGATGATTTATTTTTACACCAAACAACAAAACGTTCTCTTTTTTTGCAACTGTTCTCCTGATAACCTTTCATTTCTGGACACGAATCGGAAAGTAGTCGAACTCGCTAAAACCTTCGTTACGTCCAGAAAGCGCTACAACTGGAGCACTCTTGGAAGCTCAACCTCGCTCTCAGAGCCCTGGGAACGAGGTTGCGCGATTGCGGGAGGCTGGTGCTGGGAAGTTTGTTGCCAAGTTTCCTAACTTTTTTAACAAGGGCGATATCGAGCCTGCTGCTCGGTTGGCCAGAGTCCGCGTTCTTGGTGCTGACCAAAAGAAAAGCGGATTCTGGGGACGAGATTGTAACCAGGGGAATGAGTATCATCGATATGCGATAAGGAACAATGATGCCCTGAGCGACTGTTTCTGTAACTGTTTCTAAGTAACGAATGTTTGAACGAGTCATCCTGGCTAAAGGTCAATAACTTACGGAGTTTTCATGTTTTCATGCAATCAGCAGGAGCGATTTACATTTAGTGTCACTTTTAATACACGATCTCAAGTTTAGTTCCCCTCCCCGGCCAAAATCCCAATTCTCCCTGCATGTCCCGCAGCCCAATCTTCCCCAAGCCCCCCGATACTCCGCGCCTGTGGCGGCAAAGGTTACCAAGCCTAACACGTCAGAGAGGTTCTTTCAAAATCCGAACACGATGGCTGACCAGAAATATGTTGTCTAATTTTCGTAGTGATAAATATAGAGTCTACTGATTGCTCAGATGCCTATGACTTCACTACCATTAAATGGCCTTTTACAGTATAGTGTAAATCTGGAGATCGCTTCGAAAAACAAGTCCCTCAGGAAGAGAGTGAAGAGCGCCACTAAAGGCGACGAAGAAAATCAAAGTTCAAAAATGGTTCCGAAAATCGCGGTCGTTTTGAACGACGAAGAAGACATAAACGATGATGGCTTTGGACAAAGACATAATATGTCGAATACATGGACCGAAAAAGATGACGTTGAATTTAACGAGGGAACAATTCGAAACAAACATAACGGCGACATTGCTGCAACACACGGAATACTAAATGGTGACGTTTTTCCGAGCTCCGATCAACGTAGCCCGTTGCTGGGTGAACACAACGACGATGAACTTCAAACTGAAATAGCAGAAACAGGAGATACTAGATTTGAGGAAGGATCTTTTAGTATTGGGTTACAGGTTTTCTTTCCTTTTCTAATTGCTGGCTTCGGGACCGTGTCGGCTGGTATACTGCTTGATGTTGTTCAGGTAACTAAAATCTTCTTTTCACAGGATCAACTTATGTGTTTAGTGAAAAATTTGGTATTGAATGAGATGATTGAATGTCCTACAATTCAGCTTATCTTTCTCACATTGGAAGCCGTTTCACCAAACTATTGCAAGTTCAAATAAGCTTGATTTCAATTAATTTATTGAAATTTCAATTACCTGTTTACATGTATGATAATGACAATAATTTGTCTAATGTAATGACTGAAAGAGAGGGTGTTCAATGGATGTTGTTAGATGAACAACCAGACGGTGAATTTCAGACTGAAATGACAAAAACGAGAGATAGTAAATTTGTGGAAGACTCTTAGTTTTGGACAACAAGTATTTTTTTCCTTTTCTAATAATTATTGCTGGATCTGGAACATTTAAGCTGGCCGGTATCCTCCTTGATGTTGTTACTGAGGTAAAATTTTCTTTCTCGTGCATGACCAGCTTGTGATCAGGAAATAATATTAAATCAGGTCAATGTAAAGCTAGTTATCTATCTTATGTTGAGTGAAGTCTTAAGTGAGTTTAATTAAATTCATTCACTGAAAATATTAATCCAATGACCTGTTTACATGTAAGATAATGAAAAGGCAACACTGAATCTAATGAAGCATTTAATTGCTCACAATCTGACAAATAGCTTGTGAAATGTTATGAATATCCCATGATCTTAATACTCTAGAAACTGTCATAATCCTCAAATTTTTCACAGGGTTTGCGATAGAGGTCTTCCAAGGGGGGTAGCTGTGTCGCCATGTCGCCAGGTCGCATCCTTTCATGTACTGATGTCACTTAACCAGCAAAAGCAAATGTCACTGTCATTTTTCTGCATGAAGTCATATGTTGCTGTCGCTACAAGGTTGATTCTTTTAGAGTTTATTCTTGAAATGGAAAAGCATTGAACATTAACAGACTTTACAAGAGAATACAATTTCTAAATGGGCAAAAAGTCCAAAAAGGTCCATGTTGCTGTCCGTTTCTAGTGCTTCTCATGTTGCTGTCAAATGTTAGTGGCGCATTTGATTGGCTTGGCACTGATTAGAAATTCCTGTGTGGCTGGCTTTCGGGGTCATGTTGCTTGTTGCTTTTACCCCTTGGAAGGCCTCATACAAAGCACAGTTCAAAGTAAAGAAAATGCCTCGTGATAAATATCTTATTAGAAGGGGGTGAATAGGGTTATGCAAATCTGCTAATCCATGCCTTTTTTCCACCAAATCCGTCAATCTGCCAATATTTTTGTTGAAATTCAAAACCACAATCACATCCGGAAACAGAAGTATAAAAGTTCAAAAGTAAACTGGTAAATGTGAATGCCATTGTTAATTTTGCACAAATATTAAAGAAAACAGCATACTTGATGGTTCTAACATAGTACAATTCCAATAACAGTCTTACACCTGAGTTTAAATAAGCTTCATTCGAAAAAAAAAAAATTGTATGAACTCATTAACATACTGACCAAGGCAGAAGAAAGATCTATGATCCAAGTTTTGCTTAGGACCCAAGATCCGAACATCAAGACAGGCACAATCCGGAATCCGCGCCATAATTTACAGCTAATCCACGATCCACTGTGTTTTCAAAATCTGTGAATCCACTCGATTTACTGCAAAAATCCACAATCCATGCGCTTTTTAAGGCCAAGTCCGTCAATCCGAAAACCTATTCACCCCCCCTCTATTAGACATTTTAAAATTAACAATTTAAAATGTTATAGCATCAGTGTTAATTTTTGTCTGTCATTTGTATCCCATTAAATCACACAATAAAGCTGGCTGGGCTTATATAGCTGCATTAAAGGGGTTTTGGTTGGGCTTACATCTTGGGGAGCATATAAGTTTCAGAACGACGAGATAAATCGTGTCTGAGAAACTAATTCAAGCTAACTTACCATTACATTTAGAGCTATTATTTCAAAACATCTATAAAACACTAATGTGACGGGAACAACTGGAACAGAACAGAACGAAAGTGAAAAAAACCACAAGCCTTAATGTTATCAATTTACCTATTTGCTGTGAAACGGTCCTCTAGGAAGAATTAAAGCAATTATACATTAGATGGGCTTATATCTGGGGTGTGTGTGGAGGGGGGAGGCTTAAGTTGTATATCCGGGGGCCTATATGCAGAATAGTATCTTTGTTAGCAAATAGAGGAGTTTATATCTGGGGGGCTTATAATGCGGGGGGGGGGGGGCGGAAGGGGGGGTTGCTTTAACGTGGAATTTTATGGTATATCAACTTGCCCTATAAAAATAATAAAAGACTTAGTATTTAGTGATACTATCCACTTAAATGTCATGTAGGATTCAGTTATTCAGCTGGTCTAAATTACAAAATACTATGTGATCGAATTTATACAAATAGATTTCTCATTTAATGTCAGGTGGGATAAGAAGAATCTTTCCGTCATTAGACAGTTAAGTAACATCATCGATTTTTCCAGGTTTCACGGAAGTTTAATGATGCCCTTTTATACTCCAGTGTAAAAAGAAGACTGAGATGAGGTGACAGTCTGTACGTTGTACTAACCTGGGTCACATGATCCAGAGACCAACATTCAAACTGTTGGTCCACTGTAGCTACATGTCAACAATAAATCTAATGAACCCCACTTTGAATTTTTTTCAGCATTGGCAAGTTTACAAAGACATTTCAGAAATTTTCATTTTAGTTCCTGCTCTGCTTGGACTGAAAGGAAATCTAGAAATGACATTAGCATCACGACTTTCGACTGCTGTAAGTAAACCATTGTCATTCTTGTGTCAAAACTTTCAGTCAGACTTAATCACAATTAAAGATACTTAATTATTGTCACCAGGCAATTTGTTTGTTAACTCATCTTCATTATGTCTTTTTCCCTACAAGGGAAATAGGGTCTTGCATTCTCGCTTGCCAAGCTTCTCGATTCTTAGCAAATGCACCAACATCTAACCAGCCTTTGAATCTGACCTTACCCCTTTCTCTCACCACAGTTCGTCTCCAAGTTCCCTAGGCTCACATCTCTGACATCTTCCCTCTGGTGTTTATCTACAGGACCGGTATAAGTAAATAATGACACTAGTCTGTTGAAATAATGTTGTTTCTGTTACCTAGGCTAATGTTGGAAGCATGGATTGTGCCAAAAGGCAGTGGAAATTAATAGGAGGAAATCTAGCATTAGTGCAGGTAAAGTGTTGCTTTGTAACTAGAAACTGTTTTTAAATTTTACAGAGAATTTTTTTAAATTTCACCGTATATTGAATATCAAACCAAGGAAAGACTAAATAAAGTAAATGAATTTGTGACTTCAAAATGCTTGAAGCTTTGTGTCTATATTGATTCATCCTTTAGCATCACCACTGAGTAGTTTGGAGAGCATGAAAGTAGTGTAAGAGTTGCTTGGGGCACAACACAGAGCAACTCTAGCTTTTTGATTGCACTCCAAACTTTCCAAATGCATCATTATTAATTCAATGATGCGTGGCTGAAAACAAGATTCGATTGTTTATAACATTGCCAATGGCAATAAATGTACGAAAACAACCACTCGCACACAAAAATAAGTTGTCTCATTTGATTATGATGTATGGTGACATATACAGATTTTGATAATGTGGCTTTGCTAGCTATGTTATGTATAAAATAAATGTAGAATCTACTCATGAGTGCATTTGTTTTAAGGTTCAAGCTACTGTAGTTGGAGCCTTGGCAGCATTTGCAGCTGTGACAATGGGATGGGTTCTTGATGGGGAATTCAACATTCATCATGCTACACTCCTTTGTGCAAGCAGCTTGGTTACAGCATCACTAGCAAGCTTCATTCTCGGCTCTGTGATGGTCGCAGTTGTGCTTTGTTCGAGGAAGTGTAACATTAATCCTGACAATGTAGCTACACCCATTGCCGCCAGTCTTGGAGATCTTACCACACTAGCACTTTTGTCTGCAATCAGCAGATTTTTGCACAGCTGTATTGGTAAGTTTCAAATCAAGTGTTACATCTGTTCGTCTCACCCTTTATCTCACACATGCATTTATACAGATGCCCCGCGTAAAGAACCACTTTTTAGAAATATGTTAACTCGGTTGATTTTGAGAAAAGAAAAGCTTGTTTCAATAACACTTATCTGCTTGTTCCAAGTTCTTGTTTGGTTCCAAGTTCTGGTCTGATAATGACCAAGTTTGTTCCTGTCTCAGGGTATATTCAGTAGAGACTAACAGAAGAAGGAAGAGCTGTGTAGCAAACTTTGTCTCACTCTTCACCTTAAAAATAAAACTAATGATTACTTGCTTGCTTTTTTATGCAGATTCTGAAGCTGGCACACATCACTGGATTGCACCTGTCATAAGCTTGTGTTTCTTTCTGGTTCTTCCTCTGTGGGTCTACATCACGCACAACAATACCTTCACTCATGACGTCTTGTATACTGGCTGGACACCAGTTCTCAGTGCCATGGTGATCAGCAGGTATAAACATGATTATAGCAGTTGATCAGTATCAAATTAAATTTCCTTACTATTGTCTATGCATCTTACAATATATTGTGTATCAGATTCTATAAAGTTAACATAGTTATGTGTAGTGTCTTGGTGTGTTTTGAAATTCTCAAACTAGCATTTAAAGAAATGTATGGCAGGTGTTAAGGAGAATTTAGATTTTGGATGGGAGGTGCATTCCCGAATATAAGTGTGAGAATGTGTACATGTGATTACCTCAAGTAAAGGAACTCCCAGGCTCATTTGTCAGACTCTTCTTCACAGTAATTTTGGATTTTTTTTAATGTTGCTTGTAGTACTGGAGGTCTAATTCTTGATTATGCTGTGGCAAAATACCATGGAATAGCAGTCTTCAGCCCAGTTATGAATGGTATGTGTTCTGTCTGAATCACTAAACACATTTGGATTTACATTACAGTACAGTAGTGATAGAAAATTAGTCGACAAGTAATCTAGACTCCTTCTATGCTACTATTTGTCTCACATTATAGAAACCAGTGAAGGCTGTTGAAATGAAGCTATGTAACCTAGTGTGGTTACCTCTTGTGATAAAGTGATAGTGATTAAGATTTTGCATAGGAAATAGCTAGTCTGGGATCATAGTCTAGAATAGGGTTGCAAAATCTTGCTGATCATGATCTAGTATAGGGATTTTAGGAAGGATTTTAGTGTCCTAACGGCACATCCCTACCCAAAGCTTCACAGAGTATCCCCTGGGGATCTCAGGGGATTTTAAATTCTACACTACATATTTAATACTCTAAGTAGACGGGTTGCTCTTGTAACTAGACGGTCCTTTCTCAGGTCATAAGGACGCCCGTTTACGGGAAGCTCCGCTTTAAATTAATCAATTTGTTCTCTAGTAAGATTTGTGTTGAATTGTTCTGTAAGGTGTGGGTGGTAATTTGGTCGCTGTCCAGGCCAGTCGATTGTCCACTGGTCTACATCAACTCGGTAAACCTGGAGAACTTCAGGAGTCTAGTAAATTTCATGGCTGCATCGACACATTTTTCGGCTCAGGTATGGTCACATAATATTACAAATGACAGCAATGTACACTTCCAGATCGATGGACTAATAACTAGATGGCTAACACTTATGCTAAATATTTTGTTTGCCACTATAATTATAATTGAGAAGATCTCTTGTTCATTCAATTCCTGTCTGTCGGCTTGCATTTACCTGTGACCAGAACGTGTGTAACCAGTAACACTGATGTGTAAACACTGGTATGCTGGGGTGAATCTTGCCTTGTTCCTGTACAGCGTTCTCCCAGCCCTTCACGATCAATTGATTTGTTAACCCTTACGTGAGTAGAACCCCAAACGCCTATAAAGCCATTTGAAACCCAACTTCGTAGTCTGTGTTGATTTTTTCTTCTTTTTCTTACTCAAGGATTGCATGCTCGTACAACGCGAGTGCTCTTGTTTATGGTGATTCCAGGAAATCTGACATTCTTATACACAATCCGTGTTCTTCAAGCTGGACATACCACACTTACTCTTATCTTTACATCAGGGTATCTACTGGCTGGACTCATCCAGGTATCGTGTGCTAGATGAAATTAATAACAATTAATGAGCAGAAGTTTTCCAAGAGTTTGTTGGCAACCAAGCGCAAAGTCATTACCTTATTACATGAAATTTTCGCGACACGTTAATTTCGCGATTTTTTTAAACCGCGAAATTAAAGTGGCGCGAACAATAAGTGCCGCGAGCCTAACATGACACGAAAATTAAGCGACTCACTTTAAGTGAAGTACTGTTGACATATAGTTCCGCCTTTGCGGTCTTGTTAATTTTGACGTTATCGTACATTTGATAAAGTCGGCTTACTAAATTCAAGAGTAACATTGCCAAGAAAAAAATTGTGTTACTCAAAAACGCGAAGTTTAAGTGACTCAAAATACATAATTTTCGCAAAATCACGGAATTTAAGTGTTGCGAAATATGCGCACCTCAAAATCGCGAAATAAACGTGTCGCGAAAAGTTGATGAAATAAGGTAGTTTCTATTAAGAAACTGTTAGGTTGCATCCGCGGGCAAGCCAATTTTAAGTTGATAAAAGTGAGTGTTGTCTCGACAAGCTGAGCGGAAGTTCATCTTCAGAGTCACCTGGAAATTTGTTTGTCATGGTGTTGTATCCTACTTCTATGGACTGACAAAAACGTTTCACTTGACTTTAAAGATGACTGCCTCTCAAGTCACGGAAACGCTAGGTATCAACTGAGCAACTATGGGACTCCCTTTTCAAGACTGCCTTCTCCCAGACGATCACGTGAAACGAAACGTAAATGATGGTGGATCCTGGACTGTTCATCATCATCATCATTTATTTGCCGCGTAAATAATAACAAAAGATATTGACAATACTCAAAAAGCGGCGAGGATACCTCCAAAAGATACCACCAGGCTTATAACGGAGGCCACCTCAGATAATTCTAAGTTCTGCGGGCGCGGCATGACCAATTCGTATAAGTGTTTGAATTTGGACAATCGGACTTGTTCCAACTCACATGTGAAAAATGGCAAGATCAGTTACGCTGACAAGAGTTTACTTTAAACTGTAGGTGGCCATTCTCCTTCTGACTGCTAATTGGCTGGTTCACTGGATGTGGAAACGGGGCAAAGATCCCGACAACTACTGCATTCCCTACCTAACAGCACTGGGTGACTTACTCGGCACCGGGCTCCTGGCCGGGTCATTCCATCTTCTGTGGCTCATCGGAGACCGCGATGCTGACGTGGGGGACTAGCGGTTTCATCTTTAAATAGTACCTAAAATAAGCTCTGTCTTTAATAAGGGAATTAAGAAACACTGGTCAGCAGTACGGGGTGCATAAATTTAAGAAGGAAATTTATAAATACAAAATATTTATATTTGTGCTGACACCATCTTACCAGGGAAAATTCCCTCAAATATGTTTGTATACAAGTCATTGTACTGTACAGAAGTTAATGATTGTACAGATGGCAAATTGAAAATTCAACTTCAATAAATTATTCATCGATTTTCAATACTCAATTACTCTAAACTAAAACAAGAATTCTGGACTTTTAACGAAGGCTATTTATATTTTTGTTAGAAAGTTCTTTTCATGGTTGTTTCTTGAAGTCATTCTTTATATAATGGAGACGCCTCATTTTCCAGTTAGATGCATATTTTTGTAGTGTTATATGGCTTCTTTATTGCAGAATATTACATTTCATTTACTTCATGTCGGCAAGTAAAACGGATTTCCTGAAAGATGATTTTTGTTTACTGTCAAGTCAGTAAAACGCAAAGCAATTTTAATATATCTTGTATCTAGCAGAAGAAAAATCGCTTAATTTATTATATTTAAGAACATATAACAGGCTTTTTAGAAAAGCTGGTTTCCATATGACCGCTAGAGTTGCCTTCGTCGTTTAACCTGTTCTACGCATATCACATTTCTCTCAGGTATTTCATCAATCTCAGAAGGCGTATGCAAGTGTGATCATATGCCGACTGAATGAGTGTGCGAGTTCGGAGTGTATTCAATTTAGGTCCCGCGAATTTCCATACAACCGCTCGTTAGCCGTCATACTGAAATCAGCAATTAAGGATAGAATTTGTTGTAGATACTAATGGGTACACGTCATCGCCAAATACAAAATTTACATCAGTAGGTATATTAAAAAAAAAAATTGAAATTCTAATTTGAAAACTATTGAGAAAAGAATAGCTCCGCACGAAAGTACTGCCACGTAGTTTTCATTTGAATGGTCTCACATTAGGATTTCATCCATAGACTTAAAAGTTAGAACCACCTTGTACAACATGATACACAGTACAACGTGAAAGTTCTGCGCAATAGCTTTCATTTGAATGGTCACACACTAGGGTTTCATCCATAGACTTAAAAGTTAGAACCACCTTGTACAACATGATACACAGTACAACGTGAAAGTTCTGCGCAATAGCTTTCATTTGAATGGTCACACACTAGGGTTTCATCCACAGACTTAAAAGTTAGAACCACCTTGTACAACATGATACACAGTACAACGTGAAAGTTCTGCTCAATAGCTTTCATTTGAATGGTCACACACTAGGGTTTCATCCACAGATGATAAAAATAAGAACCACTGACTTGCAGTTTGACTCTGAAAACTTTCTATCGCGCATTTGCTGTATTACCAAACTTCAAAATCGATATAGAAGTTCTTATTTTCCCCAAAATGTTCGCAGATTTAAATGACATTTTAGATTGACCTAACAATGCTATATTCTATAACCACGATATTATTCCCAGTTTGTAGAGAATTCAAGAATATTCAGGCGAAATGAAATTCTTTAATGAAATATATCTAATATAAATTATAATTAATGTTGAAACAATTTTTTTGTTAAATTAAGACAAAAGGTTAAGTGCCATTGGTTTGAACACCCGCACAGAAGTAATGATTGAAAAACTAATGTAAACGGTTAAGAGTGGACGGGAAAATATAAAGACTGTTTTGGGAACTTCGTTTTCCTTTGTATTTCTTGCTGTACGTCTTTCATTCATTTTTGCGCAGCAAAATAGTTGAAAGTCATTGTTCCAGATGCGAAAGGTCAAGCATCCTTATCTGCACGCGCTTTGAGTTAAAAGCTGGTTATTTCTGGGAATGTGCCTCCGCAATCCATAAGATATCCTTGAAATACCTATGCATATGTGTACCCTGTTAGGGAAAACCGATCCTCCGTGTTTGGTTCTCCGAGATCTTGAGGTGATGTTTGGCCTACTTTCGCGCAGTCGGCAGGCTGAAGACTTCAAAAAAGTAACGCTAAGATTTTGTCTAGCAGCAAGCGAAGGCGGATGAACTTAGTTGAAGGTAGCATATGATTTAATACCTCCACGGAAATCATAAAGAATAATTGCGAGGTACCGCCCAGCGTAATCTTCGCTCGGGCATTTTATAAATTGCTTGATTTCGCATCATTCTGGGCAATTTGAGTTAAAGGTGTAGGAAGCCCTAGTCTAGGAGTGAGTACTGTGTAGATTACGACACTCCCACTTTCTGCAAATGCTTTACGCCCGCAATGCGTGCAAACAGTACGTGTTCTATTTGTCTGCACGTATTGCGTGCCTACAATATGTTATCAAAACAATTTTTGTCTTTTCGTGCCGTGCATCTGTGTCACCGTAATAGAAATACACCCAAAGTGTTGATCAAGGAGATCACCTGGACTTCTAAATAAGTTTAATTGAATTCAAGTTAGAACAATTTCATTTCCTCGAAAATTTATTAAAATTTAAATTTGCTTTAGAAACAACTCTAGAAAACAATAAAAAGGGCGACCAATCTTTACTGTTAATCAACACACTCAAAGATGATCTAAATGTCAACAGTGCAAAGTTAATAAGTTCTACTTGAGTGCCAAGCTAAGCTGATTGTTCGTCAAATTTCAGCAGTTGCACACTTCTCGATAAGATGCTGTCCGCCCCACAGGTAGCTACAATTCTCTTGTCCTCAGTCAAGGCGATGTCCCTGGCTCCGGACACGGTTTTGGTGGAAGAAACTCGGCTGCCGTCGAGACGGAGCACGCGCAACTCGCGTTGAATGCCGTGGTAAGCCACCAAAGTGTTGTTTGACTTGTTATAAGTGAGTCTGATTGGGTAAGTGATGTCAATGCCCATGTTGTCTTGTTGGCCCAAGCAGTACTTGTCCTCATCGAAGCTCTGCAAAAACGTGCCTTCCTCGCTGAACACCTTAATCGCGGTCGTGTTTTTGGTCCCGTCGGAGTCGGATATAAAGAACTTTCCATCAATGACTATCACCTTCTCTGGGGTAGCGAGGTCCTTGCCACCAAGCTCCATATCCAAGCTGTATTTTCCGTCATCATCTGCACTGTACACTTGAACGCAAGGGCGGCCGCCATTACACGTCACCAGAATGCGCTGGTCTTCGTCTACAGCGATTCTACTGAAGCTTATGTCTTCGTCGTCATCAACTTCAACAAGGGTGCGAATGAATTTCCCACTGATGTCAAACATGTGAATGCTTTGAGCGGCTTCCAAGGGTCCGTCAGAGACCACGATGTTGTTATCGGGGAGAAAGACAATCCCGTCGGGACATTCCATCATCCCATCACCTTCTTCACCAATCTGTAATCCGGAAAGTGCTTCAAAATCACAAAACGGTATTTCTTGCGGTGCAGATCAGATAAAGAGAGCACTCGGATCAAGGAGCGGGTCTGGTAGGGAGGGGGGCACATTTACGAAATTTAAGAAAATTAAGAAATTGACACACCACAGCGATGATCGATTTGTTTTATTTTCTTGATATTTAAGCAAAGTTTCTCTACCTGGTCTGTAAGAAATAAAAGTGTACCAGTCAGGAAAATTTGGGTGTTGGCTGTGGTTAAAAACGAGGTTGGTGAGGTTTAGGATAAGTCAGGTTCATCGTATTACCCTTTTTGTTTCTATACGGCGAGCGCTCTCTTCCCTGTTTCGTTCTACCTTGTGAATTAAAACTAATAAGGCAAGCAAGTACCCGAAATCTTAGCCTTCGATATCAGGAGAACCAGGAAACTCTCTTCACCTAAGGGAGACGTAAGTTTCCTCAGTTTCCTGGGCAAACTGTCGGCTGACAGTTTGCCTGGGGAGGTTTCTCATATAGAAAGGCGCTTTTGACATCTCTTAGGGTGTTAGCCTACCAGTTTAGGGTATTGAACCAAATTCACTAAATATGGCAGGAGATAATGTGTTGTTTTAGAATTAGTAGGTAATTAGGTAATTAGGGGTAAAAAAACAAAATTCAAGCCACGCCCACAAAACAGGATCTTGGTATTTTTTATGGGCTCGCTCTTTTCAAAATTTCCAACGAGCACCACGTCCTTTTTATATGGGAGCCCTCCCCGGGACAGCTTGTCGTCGAAATTAAGACCACCCCTCCCCTCCCCCAATTTCAGTGATGGAAAAATGGCGCGTTTTGGGCATCAGTCATTGATTTGGGATAGAGTTGGTTTTATTTCTTATGCTATTCTTACCAAGATAGAAGACTAGGTCTATGGTTTCACCAAGTTTTGTTAATACATTTCTTTAAGAACATAGCGAAAGGGCTCACCTGACAGAGATATGATCCCTCGGCATTGAAAAGCCACACGCATTCATTTCCATAGTCTGTGACAGCGATGTGCCCGTCTTTTCCCACAGCCACGGCTCCAGGATTAAACATGGTCTTAAACTGTAGCGGCACGTTCAACGAACGGATCACGTCAGCCGCGTCACGGTAAGTGGGACTGGGGGGAGGATTTTTAATGGACGCAGAGGGGGTGACACCGGCAGTATTTAAATCACTGAGGAGGGTAGGGGCCTTGCGATTGCCTTGAATGGTGCCCAGACCCTCGTCCTTTAGGTTCTGCATGATCTTACGGCTTGGAGTGAGATCCAGGAGGAAAATTGCGGGTGTTTTGTTTTCGTCTTTTGCGCCATTCATGGACAGACTTCGCTTCTCTCTGCCGACTGCTTCGTCGATTTTTTTGTAGAGCTCTTTCTCCTTTCCATCTAATAATTTTCTCATCTTTTCTATCATCTCTGCAGCTTGCTTTCTCATGCGTTCCTCTTGCTCTTCGATGGTAGGACCCGATTTCCCGTCCGTCTTTTTCGATTTTCTGCGGTCTGTCTGCTCTGGTTTCTCCTTTCTGGGTTCCCTCGGTTTCCTCTCGGTCTTAACCTTGTTATTTTGACCGCGGTTAGCTTCTACAAACCGCAAAACGCGATAGTCAGTAGGAAGCATTGCAATTCCACCCATCGGAAGAGGTAGCTCTTGGTCGTCAATAGGACAGAAGATCTTGAGGGCACTTTTCGGCGCAATGTCACGCAGACAGTCCTGGCAGATCGTGTGCAAGCAAGGTAGCAGTTTCGGCTCGTCCATGTATTCTTCCTTGCAGACAGGGCAAGCAGTGCTGTCAGCCGGTGGCAAACTGTCTCTTTGCGCCTTCTTGAAAAAAGCCATTGATAACGAGAGTTCTATTCACCAGATTTTCACCGCATACGTTCTTGTCGAAGAAGCTTGAATTGGAAGAAAATGCGGTATCTTTATGACACAAAGTTCAAGAATGACCTCGTCATTATCATAAAAAGTTGTAATTACATGGATCATTGGCACAACACCCAGTTTCTCAATTTCATCCAATCGCTATAGACAAGAGAGATGTCAGATTTTTTTAGTTCAAAATTCTGATAAGCATCTAAATATTTTTTGTTAGAAAATCTCAATGAAGGATATGTTCAAGCTTGTTATGATGGTCTCACCTCGTAATTTTGCAGTTCTTATTTGATTCACTCTTCTACTGGAGCTTGAAGAGGAAACAGACCGATTGCAGTTGATTACGATTCAATTCTACCGTGACGCGCGACCGTCACGGAAATTCTAAACATAAAACATTTGAATGGCTTCTTAATCGTTCTTTCCTGCGATCGAACGTTCTTTCTGATTATAACTATCAACTTATCAATTCCCAAATTATTACTTTAAAACAAAAAGAGCCACAAGATCGCTTCCACTTGTGCTGTTAAAGAGAACAGATCTATAACTCCGTTTCCGCTTTGCTCGTAGGAATGTTGGAGAGCCAACATGTTTAGCTTTGTTTACAGAACAAATTGAATGCAAATGGCTGAGTTTCAAACATGTTTCCATTTTCTTGGCTTTGCCTTATTTGTTAGGTTAAAAATTCTTACCCACTAGTGCCTATGTTCGTAAGCCAAGCTAATCCATGCTTACTTTTCGACGACAGACCATGTCTGTAAAATATCTTGTCAGCTCTGTTTACCGGACTTGGGCAGGGTGAGTAAGGCAAGAGGTCTTGAAGGAAAGGATGGTGGACGGATGGGTATTATAACAACTTAGAGGGGAGGGTAGGGGAGGGTGAGACTGTTGATAATATATTCTTTTTTAAAATACCAAAACTCTATACTAAGGGACAGATAATTATATTTTCAGAGGTGGGAAGGGGGGTTGGGCAATTTTCTGGGGCTTTCTTATCATTAAGCTAGGTAAGTAGTGCATTCGTCTGATGAGGCCCTCTGAAAAAGAGGAAAGAGCCAATCTCGTCCCCAGAGTCTTCGTTCCCCTTGACCAGCGGTCGGAAACCGAGAGGAGCTCTCGTTTTCTGACTCTGGGAACGAGACTGGAAAAGAGCCAAAATGGATCTTCGAGCGACACGAATTCCCTCCTGGCAATAATATAATTAATGGAATCGTAATCATCTCGTCCATGTAATGCCAAGAATCAGTACCTGATAGGCCGTGTAGTGTTTCTGTTCAGCTGGTCAAAATACCAAAAGAGCAGTCTGTCACGCAATATTTCTCGAGGAACTGAACCATTTTCGGCTCCAGAGCCTGCGATTTGATTCTCCATGCCCAAAAGGGTTCATCTCGAGAGAATGAGAGGATCTTACAACACAGAAGTTTTACTACACGTCTTCTTGAAAATGGGAGACAACTGTGTCACTTGTCTGTTACACCCTGCAAACCTTGCGTGACCGGGTTGTTGTGATGTTGCTCTTAAAAATTCACCAGGTACAATAAATTCCAATAAAATTGTCTAAGATCCTAAACCTAAAATTCTAACCCTAATATTATATTAATTAGTTTCACAACCGCGATTACATAATCGTCAAGGGACCAGTTTTTTGTCAGTTGTATTTTGCATACTGTTGAGGGTTTCCCGCTTCTTCTGAAGTCAGAAAGTTGTAATAAGTTTTTCGAAGACAAATTAAAGCGCTGTTTCGAATGGATAGTTTGGATTTCCTGCACGCTGGTCAAACGGTACCATTCTAAGCTATTCTCAGCTGTTCTAGTGTACCTCCGGGCGGGAAAGGGCTGGGGTGGGGTGGGGGAAAATCCTGTGGATCCGCGTTCAGTAAGGGCTGTCAAGCTACAGGGCTGTCAAGCTACTCCTGGGTTCTGAATACAACAGCTGGGTATTGCTATAAATTAACTTCCTAACAGCTTGTAAAACGACCTTGAAAGAATAACCATTCCAAGGCCAAGGTCTCGCTCAGCACTTGACTGCACCTGTGCAGTGCCTGATCTATACGCGCGAAAAGCATCTATGGAAATTTTGAGCTTACAAAAGGCCCGGTTACTAAATATAGCTATGAAAGAAGAGTTGATCGCAGAAACAGAAGATTTTGTTCCCGAGAAAAGAACGAACGATCAAGGGAGTGTTGTCTTCAAGATGGTTCATATTGTCGCTATAGGACTTCCTGTTCTTGTCGTCTGGCTCGCTCAACCTGGATCAAGTAAGTTGTGCCTAGAAATCTGTCAATTATTAACCCTTTCAGCTTTGGGAAAACACCTTGCAATGTTTTCATAGATTTCATTCATTTTAGAAATTCTCTTGAGTTCCTTAATGTCAGGCTACCAGGTGTCTAGAGACAGTTTATTTCCCGATAAGTTGAGCCTTATTACTGATCAACTGTTTTCGTGTTTTTTCGTTTATATTCAGGTCTGTTTTCATGGCACCCAACTCTAATGGCCTTTAGTGTAAGTAAATATCTAACTAAATACCTGATACACGAGATAAGAAACAACCAGGCAGAGATGAACAATTCCTTGCCTTGAAAGACATCCTTGTCTAACAAATGCTGATAAATTTTAGCATCATTTATAAATAGTTCAGCTTCAACTCAGTGTAATTCCTAATAGCGACCAAAATCTGAATTCTCCACTTGATGTTGATACATTGTCAAGCTGACAGATGATGAGAATCATGCTTTTAGTCAGCAAGGTGTGCGCTCTTTTGAAAAAAAATATTGGTTAAGGGTGCTTGAAAAGATATACAAAAACTCTTCTGGGCGGATTTCCTGCCAGCTCAGTTAAGCAGCTGGTTTCCCAATCATGGCTGACAAGGGGAAGGGAAGAATGAAAACAAGGGATGTGATTTTGACATTAAAATATTTTTTGTAACTTATTTGGCAAGTGTTGCATACGTAAGTATCAAATTCTTCCACACTCTCTCAAGTGTTTACATCTGGGCCCATGAAAACACAAAGGCATTGCACAGATCAATCAGTTGACCCTGGGGAAAAGGCAACAACAGCTGTATGTATAGAGCTAAAAGGAGAAATTAATATATTATTGGTTGTAATTTTTCAAGTGTCAAAAGCCTGACGGTATGTTTGCCCCCTATCCCTGGGGGAAAATTTGACTTGAACATAGCATTGAATGTTAAAAACCAAAATGTTTTCAACCATACGGTCATCATCAGTGGTACATGATGACATAGCATTGGATATTATGACATAGCATTGAATATTCTGTGGCAAAAATTGATTTCTTTTTACACAGTTTGGTTTCCTTATGGTTGAAGCTATCCTGATGTTTTCACCGCAAAGTTCCCTCATCTCCTCAGCACCTCGAGCCACCAAGGTCAAAATACACTGGATACTTCAAACCTCAGCTGTGGTCACTGCACTGGGAGGTTTTGCCGCAATTTACTACAATAAGAATATTTACAACAAAGCTCATTTTCAAAGCTGGCATGGAAGTCTGGGGTTCTGTACCGTGATTCTCATCTGTCTGCAATCTCTGCAGGGTGTTGGAGTTTTGTACTCCAAGCTGCCGCTCGCCAGCAGGTTGAAACCTAGCCAACTGAAACAGCTGCATGCTGTATGTGGTTCTCTAGTATATCTTGTCGCATGTATCACTCTTTGCCTTGGTTTTTATTCCAGTTGGTTTGTGAAAAATGTTAGTGTGTATGTTCAAGGTGGTAGCGTTTTATCGGCGCTTTGTCTGGCTGGTGTTATTATTGGACAAGTTTACACTGAGTATGGCTTAAAGAGACGGCCTGGAACATAATTTATTATAGTTGGCTTTGACTTTTCACGGTCACAAAATATGTTTCTCAGGTAGACAACATGCTTTAATATCTATTCTAGTACCCACAGGAATTTTTCATGTATTTTAGAATATTCTTAAACTCATAGTGTGCACCCTCTAAAGTGAGTAATATAAGTAATTTATTAAATGACAGAAATAGCATCAAGTAAAGGAGGGTTGGTAACATCTTTGATATGCCTCATTTTGATTGTGTGATGCAGTTATGACTTCATATGTGCCAAGTCATTATTTGGCTATGAGACCATGCAATGAGGTTCCAGTCAAAGGCCCACATTTCACCCTTGCTCACCATACAGTCTCCAGTAGCTCAGTGGTTAGAGCATCCAGCTAGATCATCGAGAGTCATGGATGCAAATACCATTTGGAACTCGGATATTTTTCCAAGATTTCAGTTGATGCTTTATTCAACATAATGTGCAATTCCAGAAAATATCCATACTCCCTCCAGAGGAGGGAGTTTCCAGAGGGGTGGAAAAATCCCTTCTCAATCTGTGGGGGAGGTATGAACATGTTCTGGAACTACACAGTGTGTCCTCAGATACCATAAACTTCTAAAATCCAGTCAGCTTAGCATGACTGATTCTTCAAAGTATATTTGGAGTTATGTTTGAGAGAGCTTTTAATATTACACAGGCGAACCTCTATGAAGCAACCACTCTTGATGATGAGACAACTGGCTGCTTAATAGAAGTGGCCATTGAATAGAGGTTTTTGTTACAGTGTATGTTCTGACAAATTTTTCTGGGACTTTGGCCGCTGACCCCCAAATAAAGGTTGACTGCTTAATAGGCTAGGGGGCCGCTTAATGGAGGTTCGACTGTAGTTAATTTGACATCTAAGGGCTATATATGAAATTTTAAAAACAAGAGTAATGAAAAATTCATCATTGAATTAACTTGCCGATTTTTATTTTTAGAAAAGTTTGTATTCAAAACTCTACCTATTTTAATTTGAAATGGTAAATAAGGTTTGTCAATTAAATTGATATCATCTAATTTATATGAAAAGCTGCCACATTATATTAGCATGTTGTACAAAGCAATGTCTAAAAGACTTTGTCAAATAATCGGGAGCAAAATCTTTGAACAAACAGTCATAGCATCCAATAGGAAATTCAAAACAAGTGTTATGGTATGTTGCTTACAACGTTTGAAAGAAATTATTAACATTCAAGCACTGTTAAGTTTGAAAGCTTAAGCCAGTCGTAGATCTCAATATCAAAGGAATCTTTGTATCAAAGATGTTGAGGGCGTCAATTCTGGACGTTTGTAGTGTTAGTATAAAAGGATTGATGTTTATATCATGTATTTGATGTCTATTACTCTATAACCTAACTTTTCAGTAACTCATTTCAGTCAAAAAGTAAATGTTAATATAATTGTTATTCTTGCAGTTAAGAAATAAAGTGTTTAAATCAAGTCTACGAGTCCTCAGCTTCTACGTTCGCTATGAATGATCAACTGCAAGGTTCAGAGTAAAGGCGAAGGAGCGGTTAGTAAATGACCTGAGGGGCTAGTTTTGTTGACTAAATAGAGTTGCGGTCAGAAATGCGTAAACGCACACTGAGCGTGTTGTTAGCAAAAAACGATCATGAAAATTTCCTGGAATGAAAACAAACCTTTTGAAAGTGCTTTTTTGTTTACAGGTTTTTATGATTGGGGCGTGATCAAAGGAAGTTTTGCCTTGGGTGATTTTTCCTTCCTGTAAGATTATTATACAATATGTGCGAGTCTGGCTGCTGTTGAATGATATGCCAGTGTTTCATGAGAATCTTTTTAAGATTCGGTGTGGCCGGGTTATAAGTGGCAACAAACGGTAAACTTTCTTTCGCCTTCCTTGCTTTTTTTTTTTTTTTTTAATATAACCTCTATTTACCCTCGGCAATGGGGTGACTGGAAAACCCGAATAGCGAATAGTGAATAGTCGCGAATAGCGAATAGGCCCGAGTGGCGAATAGTTATTATACATGTATATCTCAGTTAGTACGCGCGCTGTGATTGGTCAATTTAGCGGGCTGTACGGCCGAACCCTTCAGACACACGGTAGAGATATAATAAATTTCTTACTAAACTCGTTTTCTCTGTCCGTACTGTAAGTTACGGAACATCGTTTTTCCCCTTCGATTTATGGCCCGCGCGCGCTTGGGCCATAAATCGATGGCGAAAAAAATCGGTCCGTAACTTACAGTACGGCCCGCGAACTCGGTTAGCAAGATGACGAATGGTCGTCAATAGTCACCGCTTTAGATCTAATATCCTGCGTTAATTAATTATCTAAATAAGCAACAGAATTTCAGTGAATTTATTACCTTTTCTTCTCCGGACTCAGGCTAGTAGGCTGTCCATCGTCGACATTAAGAAAACAGAAAACACAAGGATAACTTAATTAAGACGTATTTACGCTTTTGCTGGGGTTAAAACAGAAGAAATTACGCTAAGAAACACCTTTTGTCCTGACAAGCGTCTGCGCTTTTTAGCGGGAAAATCCCATCCTACGTTGCTACGAGGTTGACTGCGAGATACTGAGTACCTTATTTGCTACGAGCTGCCACTATCTGCCACTATTCGCCACTATTCGAGAGTGTTCGCCAATATTCGCACTATTCGAGACTATTCGCACTATTCGTACTATTCGCTATTCGTTATTCGGGACCATTTGCGACTATTCTCCATTCGCTATTCGGGTTTTCCAGACACCCTCGGCAATGTTTATAGCACAATGTTAGTGGGGCCGAGCAAACAACTGAAATAAATATTTGATTCTAATTGAACATAACATTGTTAAGAATTTCAACTGACCAAAGGCAAACCAGTTGGCTATTTGCAAGCGTGGCCGAGGATTTGAACTCGGGGCTACCGTGAAACAAATCCAGGTATTGATCAGAGCGGAACTCGAACCCAGGACTCCAACATGCTGACCACCTGGCCACGCTGCCTCCATGTTACGAGGAGCCTCTGTTCTGTCAGAGAACTGAGCTTCAGTCAGGATTTTATGAACGAGCGTCGAGCGTAAGTTTGGCTAAGGGAAAATACTAGAAAAGAGGAAACCCTTAAACTAAGCAAAGAAGCGAAAGCGGAGATTGATTATCTTAATTCTGCCGAATGAGATAAACTTTTTGAAGAACGAGCAAGGTCGACAGTAAACGAAACTTTAACAATATTTTGTCCATAATTCTCCCCTTTATCAAGCCAAAAAAGCTTTTAATTTGACCACTGATCTTTCCTGTTACATTACAGCGGCTAGTAAGCGACGCCGGATTTCTACCTCTGAAAGCGGAAATGTTGAAATTTCTCATGAGTTCTTGCTTTGCCCTCGTTGTGTAAAACATTTTGTAGATCCGGCCGAACAGCGGACGAACAGGGTTGTGAAAAACCGCGGGAAAACCGGACGCGGGATGGCTCGTCCGTGAGAGAATAGCAACATCTATTTTGGAAAGGTCACCAGGTAGTCCGAATTGCTTTTCGTTCCTTACCCGGCCCCGCATTAAAGCAAAATCCACAAACTGTAAGTCCGCCATTTTAATTTGCTTCTCTGCTTTTTCATCCGATTAGCGAGTTAATCCACCTTGCTAGGTGTGCTAAATTTAACCCTTAGTTCAATCCTTGGATAGTGCTAATCGAGCTTCGAGGAACAGACTTAAATCGAAGGACAAATTTATTCCGTGGATTAGGGCGATTTAATCGTGGGTTAGCGCTAATCGGCTTTCGAACAACCGGGGCCTGAGCACTCTGATTGGTCAAAAACCCATGTTTTATCAGAGTTTATAATATAGGACCCTGCGCGCGCTCTGACTGGTCAAAAACCCATGTTCTATTAGAGTATAAAACATATTTTCGGCTCGTATTTTCTACATTTCCCTCGTGCTCTCAAATACCGGTCGTGTTTTATCACAGTGTAGTATACGGCTTAGGCTTCTTTATTTGTTAAATATATCATTCATAACAATAGCAACGACAGTGTGTGCAAGACTAGTCCACTCCTCAAAACAATGAAGATTCAAATCAAACTATAACTGCAATCAATTTGATGACCGTAGAGCCGAATGAAAAATACACGAATAGACTGAAATATTCCATGATTTTAAAGTGGCTTATAGCTTCGTCGCGGTATTTCGAAAGAGTTTGTTTCTTTTCATTAACGAAAAGCATTTTTACTTCAGCTTAAAATAGATCAAATTGACTATCTTTAGAAATTATAAAAGGCCCCTTGAAATGATACTGAAATTAATTTTTTTTTAAAAAAAGTTGGACCTTTGTTGGTCAACGTTCCTTAGAATAAAACAAAAAAGACAAACCAAAATCCTGGTTATACTGGTCCAGAACTTTTCTCATGTATTTAAAATTTTGTTTTCGCTATTTGTTTCTAGATTTAAGCCGTATTACGGTCCTCTGTCCTCTGCCTCAGGGTCGGCGTCTGGAAAAGATGAGAAAACTGGACATAAAACAAACAAAAGCAACAACAACAACAACAACAACAACAACAATAACAAAGACGAAAACTGGAGACAGGGATCCTTCCAAGGCCAAATCTAGCCGAAAGTAGTTTATTCTCAAAATCGCTTTCCTCTTTGTCTCGCTATTTTTAACAATATAACAGTGACATTGAACGTCTTGACCAACAGAAAAAAAAAATGAATGAATAGATATGCTAAACATATCTCTGAAAGAAAGACATGAATGAATAAGCTAGAAAATATAAAAAAAATCGTTACAACTATCAATTTGAGTATTGAGGTGTTTTTCAGAAAATGAGTCTGAAAATAATTGATTCAGTGACAGGTAATGAAAATAGATTTTTCCAAAGTCAAAAAAAAAAAAAAAAAAAAAAAAAATTCACATACCATCTGATGACTGTGGGGGTGGAATGGTGTCCCTTATCTTTACCCACCTTGCATTTTGGATCGGACAGCAGCCATGTATTCCAGAAGAGAGCTCACAAGCGCTTGTCCCATCTGGACAATGATATTTTTCACCAGCAGAGAAAACGTCGCCGGAGGTGCCGATGAAGCCACTTCTCTTCAACACTGTTTCTTCTTGTTGTGAAGGTGTAATTCTGCTAACCTTTGGGTCAATGTCAGCTGTACCATCATGGCAACGTTTGTCCGTACTATTAACTAGCAGAATGGCCGGTATTTGCAATACAGATGAATACGTCGGTTTCAAGCATTTGCGCATTGTAGTTAAGCATTGCCAATACCGAGGGCAACAAGTTATATAGTCAGAGCAGCAATTAGCATGATAAAATCTACAACAATTGTATCTCCTTCTTGAGGGGGAAGTTGGGCAACACGTTTGCCGATTTGGGCAAAATATCCCATCTGGGCATCGCACCGCCTGCAACACAAATTAAGTTATTGTTGCCAATTAAAGCTCAATTCAAAATACCTGCAATTAATTGTAATGGTTCTTACACTTGACAAAATCCAAGATCTTTTAACATGCTCTGTCTTAATATAATTCACAATTCAGGCGCCAATTTGTCTTCTCCAAAATCTCTAGTGACCTATTTTAACCAACTTGTTAGCAAAAATCGCGATCATATATGATGGAACAGCGAACCTGCGTAGATGGTGCTTTTGTGTGCACTTCGAAGCGCCAATAGACGGAGCCGAAAATACCAGCCGTCAAATCGCGAGAGGCTGAATACGTTATGTTTTGAAAAAGTAAATGAAACAGATGTAATAAAAAAAATATATCAATTTATCCTTTTGTTAAGATAAGCTGTGAAGTAATTTTGATTTAATGGTGCATACACATACATTTGCTTGTGACTCTAGGAGCGGAACTGAGATTGCCATCTCTTTGGTTTCCTCAGCATCGGAGAAGGTCGCGTAAATGCACATCAGTGTGAAGAATAAAAGAACGTAGTGCTCCATCATATCTATGCATTAAAGAAAACGTATACGAGCATAATCAATTATTACAACAAGAGATTATCAGATCATATTCTGCTGATCACAATCAACTGACACTGCAATTCCTGTCGAAACTGAGGCATCAACAATATGGCCTGCTACTACGAGAGTGGGTTAAAAATCAGAACAAAAGCTCGGGAGATTCAACTGACACAGGAATAATGGAATACTGACAGGAACAATATCGTGGAAACTAAAAAAAAAATAATAATAAAGCCAATCGAAACAAGGTAAAAAGCGAAAGACCAACAGTCAGTGTCTCGACTTGCGAGGTGTCTCACTGGTAGTACGGTGGCACAAAAGGGTCAAACAAAAAACCATTTACCAAAACACCAATCAGCTTCCAACAAAAACACCAATCAATTTACCAAAGCAGTATTCGGGTAAATAAACGCGCGCGTATTCCGAGAACATGGTATAAATTTTCAATCAATGGACTAAAAGTACCCACAAAATGGATTCAATTTAGTACATTTTAATGATACTTTACAGGAAAGCCTTGGAGATGTGGACTTATGAGAATTTTGCATCATGATGGTCTTGAACATTGTTTCCTCTACCGATACGTTCCTTATACTTGGTCAACATTTCTAATATATAGATTTAGCCAAGTCTAAAATTAAAGCGGAGCTTCTGCACTGGGTACGTTTGTTCAAAGCCTAATTAAGGTCATTTCCCAGTATTGCATTGCGCATCCCTACTGCGCGTAATTTCACGCGTGATTGCCACGCGCGCATTAAGAAATGGCGGCTTTTTCTTTACGGCTGGACCTCGCCATAGAGGTACTAAATTGTCATTTTCTCGAAAATGAGTACTGTGACTTATTATTTTCTGTTGTTTTGAATTGAGTAATACATTTTTCACCAATTCTTGGAAACGTAAATTTAGCAAGCAGTTGTGACTAGAATCATGGTGCTAGTAAAAGGATTTATTAGGTACAAACAAGGTGCTGTTGCTCCTAAACGAACACGGGGGGCCCTCATTATTATTTCAAAATTTAAGTTCCTATGATATAAACAATCAATAAGCAAAGTTTGAATCGCAGAGCAGGTTCTGTTTCAGTGGAATGCCCTCAACCAATTAATCCTGACTTAAGCCCGATGAAACTGGTATAATTGAGAGCTCTCTCTGCTTTATTAATTTTTAAGTTTCGTCTATCTATTTTGGAAGGTTCAAAAGATTTGGGGATATCTATGGCAATTAATCGAACAAATGGAATGAGCTATGCCGCTTTAGTAATCTTTCAGTCAGTACATACCCTTCATTTGGCTGAAACACCCCGAACCTACAATGAAGAGTTACAACTAGTTATTGATGCCCTCTCTCGAGTTAACAATTTGCTTGGATCCAACGGCTTAAGATACTTGTTTAAACCGAACATACCTATCATCAGGATATGATATAGCGAATTATTATATGGCTTTGGCTTGTGGCCGATATATCGCGCGCTCTTATGCAAATTAGGAAGAGCCTGGGCACATAAAGTCAAACAAGCACCGCGGTGACTCTGAAAATTCGACCGCGTTAAAACGACGAAAGCCGGTTAAAGCAGTAAGAGAAAGTAAATTTAATCCCGAGTAGCTAAAAGTTTATTCGAAGAGCGAAGGTACAATGTTGATCATGAACTAGCCAAAAGATTGTGCAGGAAAGGGCAAAGTAAACAAACTAGAATGCATTCAAGCTCACGTCTAAGAAACAAACAAATAAAATATTTCAAACTCGCATCAGAAAGTTGTCAGTGACATAGTAACATTTTATCGAGATTTTTCCTTAATAAAATTTATATAGAAGTCGTTTTTGACTTACCAGCCGGTAACCTTGGTGGCACTGAAAGCAATCAAAGTTTGTCGGGTCTTATGTAAAGCTAAAATCGCTAAGTGAAAAACACCATCGGCAGATCTGTCAAACGTAGAAACTTATAAGTTACCATCTTAGACACAACAATTACCGAAATATTGAACTCTGTCACAGTTAGTTAGTAGTTTTCATCAAATAGATTCCCTCGCTTTATATTATCACAAGCAATTGTAAATTAGCTTCCAGGATCATCAGATGTAAACAATTGGGCGGTCATTTTCAGGAGCAGTGTTTTTTGATAACTACAGGAACTTTTAGACGTTCACAAGGCTTGAAAAGTTCATCCATAAATTTAAATCTCCCAAAATGAAGAAGGCGAAGATATGCTGTCGAAAGCGAATGTTAAGATCGAGTTATTCTGAGCAGTGCATTCTGAAGCATTAGTATTTTCTTTCAGTCTGTTCTTTCACCGAAAGACCGTTTGCCTGGACTATTTTGAAGCACTTTCTGTCTTTTCTGCATGCGTTGACGATTCGCCACAAAAGTCCGAGAAACTCCGCCATCAAGTTGTGGCACCACTATAGTAATAAACCTTTTTGTAACAAGTCTGTGTCAATCATTTTTCCCGTAAAGAAATGTGTGTTTTGACGGAATACGTAATACAGTAGTGAAGTTCACTGACTGTGTAGTTTTGCCCTGGGTTTGCGGACATGATAAATGAATCGGTAAACGCGCGCATCGCCGAATGTAAATTGACGACTTCCTCTCGAACAATTTTTTCTTTTCTTTAATTCATAAGCCATATAATAAACAACTTAATAACCTCGACCGTTCGGTCGTTACGGGAAAATCTCAAACCTCGGCCTACCGTATTGACCTCGCTATCGCTCGGTCAATACGGCAAGGCCCCAGTTTGAGATTCTCTCGTAACGACCTCACTCTCGGTCATTAAGTAGTCATTATTTACTAACGTCCTCTTCTCCAAGAAAGCAACGCTATTAGTATGCAAGACTCTTGGGAGAAGCAAGGTCTGTAAATAAATAAAAAATAATAATAGTAATAACAAAAAATAAGCAGAGAAGAGTGTCTTACTGTCGGAGGCTTCTGCTAGATTTCAGTTGGTGGCAGTAGATAGATGTAGCATGGAATAAAAGTCAATTTTACACCCCTCAGAAAACTCCTGACCGCTCGTGGCTACAGGATGCCAACAATCCGCCAAAAGACATACACATGCTCTTGATAAACAATATCGATCTTAGGTTTGATCTCATGAGAGCTAATACTCACACATCATGTGCATGCGTGCATGTCATATACGCACAGCAGCATTTTATCAGGCAGGTGATATATTATGGTACACTTTTCGATGCTACACCACCGATCCAAGATTTAAGATCATGTGAATTGTTGAAAAGTGTTTTGACTAATTGTTTTCCCAGGTATGATAAACCAATTGTTACACGTCAGTCCTCTTGACCATCGAATAAAGATATACTTTCTCATCTACGCCGGTTAGCGGAACACGCGCGCAAACGTAATATAATTGTGCACACCAGTAAGACTTGAACATAATCTTCGATCCTTATGTAGCTAGCCTCCAGGCGTTCGGTTAGTTGGGGCGCAGTGCGAAAAACAGCGCTGCGCGCAAAAAGCGCTGTTTTTCGCGCTGCGACCCAACTAACGGAATGTCTGGAAGAGGATTATCCTTACACGCACAAACAGAATCTAGAAAAAGTTGAAATAAAAAAAAAAACGATATTTTTTTAAATTATCATCATTATTGGCTTTAAAAAACGTCATAAGTTTAAAGGCGATGAACGCGGCAGTGCCAGCTTTTCTGTCATTGAAGACATGATTGATCATCGCAGTTATACACACAACTTAAGCAGTTGTGAAAAAGCCTGTTAAAAATTCAGGCCTGAACGGGATTCGAACCCATGAATGAGCTCTGCGATACCGGTGCGGTGCTCTACCAACTGAGCATTGTGAGTTTGTAATATACCCGTAGATGGTGAAGAATACAAATTTTATATGTGAAAAATCATGATCTTAAATCTCTGATCAGTAGTGGGGTAGTATCGAAAGTACACCATAATATATCAGCGCTGATATATCACCTGCCGATGTGCGTATGCGAGTACTAGCTCGTGTTTACAATTCTCGTGAGTTCAAACCTAAGATCAATAGTTAACGTATCAAATAGTGATTAAAAACAAAAAAAAAAAACCAACCGCGTATCAGGTGATTGTCGCTGTAAGGAGTTTCATGGCAAAGATTCATGAAAACGAGTTTTTACATCGGAAATAAGGCACACAACTTAAGCAGTTGTGAAGGCACCTCACCTCGCCTCGCTTCAGCCCTACGGCTCTAGCATATGATTGTTTTTGTTTCGTTTTTGATTTTTTTTTTTTTACATTTTTTTGGATTCACTTGAAATTTCTTAGCAAAATTTGATCCTCTCAAGTAGTCTGAAAGAGTTTTTCAGAAGGTTTTTGTTCGGTTTCCGAGCATTGATTAACGCTCGCGTACACTGTAACATTACATGTGCTTGACGCGCGTGAAAATCATGATCCCAAGCAATACACGCGCCCAACACGCAAACTGCACCTCAATACACGCTCCTGCGTGTAATAATGATAATAATAAAAAAATGCTCGTATGTGAGTGTAAAATGCTTATGAATTACACGAAATCTCATTAGATGCGAGTACTGAGACAAATGTGAATGTTAGCAGACAAAGAGATTGGATTCGTAATTCTTCGCAAAAAGATTTCCCGACGACAAGCTAGCCACTGTACTTTGTTTGGTGTCTTATGAATTGAAAATGCGTGTGTCAAGATTTAAAATATTAACTTGCACCGCTTACGCTCTTCTTTAAATAGTTATTTTTGTTAATAAACATGAAGTAACTCGAAATTTGAATAATGGTATGTCGAATTTAGTTTTGGAAGTCAAAACACTCAAATTGTGAAGCGCTCCGCCGACTCCTACATTAAACGGCAACCCAATAATAATTTCTTGGAAGAAAAAAGAATTTTGATAAGCTTCTGGAATTCGTTATGTGGCAAATTTTTCCTTGATGTTTGTTTATATATAATTACTAAATCTCAATTAAGTCAATGGTCTTTAGAGTGTCTCCCGCAATGTAGATCGATCTGCCAGCTCTATTCCCGTTCCGTTGTGCATTTAATTACAATAGTTGGTCGTTTTGAAACGATGGTAAATAGATAATAAATAAATAAATAAATAAATAAATAATAATAATAATAATAATAACAATAATAATAATATTTATTACAGGAAGCTCTCTCACCTACCCGTGATATACAGGGAGGTCCTGTTCTAAATATATCATTAGCCACATAATTAATTGTTGGGCCAATAGAGCAACTCAATTCTTAAGTTTTCAGACATGCTTCGTTCAAATTGTTTCGTACCAACTTCTCGCTCATTGCATTCAATCGATGTAAATCAAGCGAACAATTAATTTTCATCGGTTATCATGCCGAAGAATTTTCGATGCAGTGAAGCTCGATCAATCTTAGAGGTTTAATTTGAATCTTCACATAAGTTTAAATTTCAGGCAACCTGAGCAGCAGACAAGACAAATATTGATCGAAAGTAGCTTTTTATTTGAGTTAGTAACGATTGTTTGTCAAAAAATCCGGCCTCTTGTCTTTTCCATGAGGGCATTGTTGATATTTACCTCTAACTGCGTGACAAGGAATGGCGTGGTTTGACCTTGTGCCACTTTTGTCTGGCTCCCTAAAATTTCGCAGCTCTAGCAGCCAACAAATTTTATTGCAGTTATTTGAAGAAGAAATTCTGTTCTCTCGCTGGATTAACTTTAAGTAACTCCATGCCATGTACCAAGGTGCTCCTTTACCGGCTCAATTCTGCCATTTTTTTGTCCGCCGAAATGAGTGAAATAATGAAGAAAAACAAAAATCGCCCAAAAATGAAGCTTGAGATGGAATCGGAAAAATATCATTCCAGACTGTTCGTAAATAAGCAAACTTCCCTCTCAATCAACATCTCATACTCATAGAAGTTCAGACAGAAACGAAGCACCGGTCAGGCAGGATCTCTGACAAATAACTTGCTTAACTTTCAAAATAACGTCTGTAAGGCAGCGCAACTTTCACCTTCAGAGACAGTGTTGATAAAATTAAGTGTTGAGGACCCACCCTCTGTGCGGCTTTGGTTGGAATGCATAGGCACGTGACCAGCCGCAACCAGGGTACTTCCTCGAGGTAGAGAGAGGACCCTGCGAACAAGGTTGCCGGTCAGGGTATTAAATAGACTAACTGACCGGCAGCCTTGCATGCGGCTGGCGCGCCTGAAATTTGAATTGACCAATCAGGATTCAGCAGACGGGAAAAACTTTACTGTCCTGACGTCAATGTAAGTTAACAGGAAAGGCATTGAAATCAGGTATCTTTTGTCACTGGAGATTTAAAATTCCCAAAACCTTATCCGATCATAAAAAGTGAAAAATATGACACATTTTGTGTCTCCATGCTTCTAATTTGGCGCCAAAAATGGGTCGCCGGCGTCCAGCATGGCAATTCGCTCGTAGATCGTCGAGTGTCGCCAGGTAGGATAATTGTTGTCTTAGAGGCCAAAGCAACTTTAGCATTGTCTTTATTTTTGTTAGCTGCGAAGAAACAGGCTATCATCGTGTCGTTTCAGTAGGACAGCTCAGTTTTGACTGCCGCTCGTACTGCGGGCTCAGCCGCCTTATGCAAGGCAGTGAGCAAACCCCCAAATCGATTTTGTCGCCGTTCGTGTAAAATAAAAGTGTAATCAAACTTAAAGTACTTTTCTAGAAGTAGTTCATTCAGACCGATATTCCGGCAAAGTTTGTGGATTTTCGATTTTTTTCATTTTGCACACCTCGAGGCGAAATTATATCGGGACGATTGCTCTTAAAACCATTACATAACTTGACAATTCGCGTTATTCAGGCATCAAACTGCAATCAATATTTGTCAAAGTAAAACACAACAAAACTCCAGAAGTGTATTTTACACACCGTGCATCATCAGCTCCATCACTGTAAAGGCGGGTTCTCGGCTTAGTACATACACCCAATATTCTTGTGATCAAACATCTTCCTTGGTGCTGCCTCCCTGAGAAATTTTATTTATTTATTTATTTACTCAAATTCAATCACACAGATGATCAAAACAAAAACAAAAACAAAGAATTAAATATATATACAAGTATAAAAAGGAGATATCTGAGTCGAGTAGGCTAGTTTATTCAGAATTCTAGATTCCTTATTTTAAATAAACTGCCCGAGATAAAATGCAAAATACATAGAAAACTAACATTGACAAATCGCAACAACAGTAAGTGATCAGAAAACTATAAAAATTTATCCTTACTTAAGTTAAATTTACTAATATAAAACTGATTCACTTTCTTACTGAACAACGATAATTGATCAATTGTTTTAATAGCTACAGGCAGGCCGTTCCATAAATCCACAATGCGATTAAAAAATGAGAATTTAAAAACATCGGTCCTAAAACGACCCTTGGCAAGTAGTTCTCTATTTCTCATATCGTAATTACATGATTTGAAGCTAACACACGATAGGACGTCAAAATCAATGTGCCCTTTAAGACATTTGAAAAAGAAACATAAATCTAAAACCTACCTTCTATAAACTCGAGAGGCAAAAGACCTAATTTACCTAAACGTTCTGGATAAGTTAAATCACATTTCAAGATAAATTTGGTTGCACGCCTTTGAACACGCTCAAAGGCCTTGATTTTTTCTTTGGTGTAGGGAGACCAGACTTGAGATGCGTACTCCAACTGCGGTCGTACCAACGATTTATATAGAATCAACATAGTTTTTTCGTCGCAATCAGTGGTGCACGTTCTGTAGATAATACCCAACATCTTATTTGCTTTACTTACAATTAAGTCAATATGCATGATCGTTCCATGATAAACTCGAAGGAACATGAACGCCAAGATCTTTCTCAATTGAAACGACTGCAACCTGCGACCCACTCAGATTATATGATGCGTGCATGAAACTTTTTCCTTTGTCATGACAAGGTATTTACACTTATTAGCGTTGAATTTCATGAAGTGCTCAGACGACCAACCAGTTAAACTTAGTAAGTCTCTTTGTAGTTGAACTGCGTCAGCACCATTATCAATTCTCGGTTTCAACAGTCATGTGATCAAAACTAAAAATCGTAACCATTCAACAAATAAATTCAAGAATCTGGGATATGATAGATGATTGCTATATAAACAACCTCGCCAAGAATCAGGTTTCTGCTGTTTTTCAGTCACCCGTTATTCGCAGAAGTGTATCACCCAAATTTATAGAGCTTTGTATGGAGACGCCATGTTTGTGCCCTTCGGAGGGGCACAAACATGGCGGCCGTAAAATAACAAAAACATCTATCGTTGAGTTTTGCCATTGAAACGAAAATTTTTACTCTAGAGCTCCGACACATTGAAATAAATGCTTCCTAGTGCAAGCACCGTTTATTTAGCAAAAACTAAAGCTATAACTCATCTTTTGACCTACGCGGGGTGCCACTGTCATCACGCTGAAAGGCATCGCGCTAAAAGGTATCACGCTAAAAGGCATCACGCTAAAAGGCATCACGCTAAAAGGCATCACGCTAAAAGGCATTACGCTAAAAGGCATCACGCTAAAAGGCACCGCGCTAAAAGGCACCACGCTAAACGGCATCATACGAAAAGGCATCAGGCAAGAAAGCATCACGCGAAAAGGCATCACGCGAAAGGTATTACACTTACTAAAAGGTATCAGCTACGCGAAAAGGCATCACGCAAACAGGCATCACGCAAAAAGGCATCACGCAAAAAGGCATAACGCTTCTACGTAATCTCCCTCTCGCGCCATAATAAAGGAGAGGTGTAGCTGCAGTAGTGAATTCATGTTCAGGAGGTTCTTGTACTATCGCCGATGTCATACGAAGAACGCCCAGCACTTGTCCGCCATCTTGAAAAATACTCGCCGATCTCACCGATCGGAAAGAAATGCAATCGTTTTCGATTCCATTGCTCACTTGCTGTATTAACTCTCTTAATTAAGGCACGCCTCCTGTACTGAATTAAGACCTCGCAAGGAGGCAAAGACGGAATGTCTTGGTCAAAAACTATTTGAGAAGGCTGTTATCTTACAAGACACGAGTGAGAAGGGTTAGCCCCTGGATTCCATATAATTTTTGTAACGGTGCCTTTCTGGGTGAGGCCTTTTCGTGTAACGTCTTTAAACGTGATGCCTTTTCGCGGGATACTTTTAAGTGTGATGCCTTTTAGCGTGATGCCTTTTCGCGTGATGCCTTTTAGTGTGATGCCTCTTAGTGTGATGCCTTTTAGAGTGACACCTTTCAGTGTGATGCCTTTTCGCGTGATGCCTTTTAGCGTGATGCCTTTTAGTGTGATACTTTTTAGCGTTATGCCTGTTTGGGTAATGACCATTTGTAGAATCGGCTTGTTGCCATTCAGCTTTGGATTGATGCACGTACAATTTGGATGATTTGATATCAATTACTGAGTATTGAATTTTGTCATAGAAATACCTCCATTAAAAAATATTCGTTATAGCGGGGTAATTTAACAACGAAGTTGCGCAATAGTCGTACTACGGCATTAGCCTCGGAATCAGTAACATTTTCACGCTCCATTATCGAACAATTTTCGTTCTCAGAATCTTCATTTTCGTCCTGGCTTTCTTCTTCATTCGGTCGGGCTGCATCAAGCGCTTCTTCAGTCGCCTCAGCCTCTGTCATTTGTTTGGAATATTCGTTATGGCAGGGACCGTCAAAATCTATTCGTTATAGCGGAGATTTTGTTATAGCGGGGTTCGTTATATCGGGGTTCGTTTCCACATATTTTATTGTAATTCTGCCGGGCTTTCAAATGTTGTTCGTTATAACGGGGTCTTCGTTATAGCGGGGTTCGTTATAGCGGGGTGCCACTGTACACGACTTTTGTTTTCACCACTGATTGCTGGTTTGAGTTTTAAATTCATGTTTGTCGTAGCTTTTGGCACAAATGTTTTGACATTATTGTAAAAAGACGCTCACTACTGCCCAGCGTGTAAGTATTTGTGTAAGGTAATGTTTCCGTTGTTTCTTTGTGTCTGTCCGTATATGTGACTGTTTGGGACTCTAACTTTTGAAAGCCAAGACAGAGAAACTTTACTTGTTAAAGTCATATGATTATCGTTACTTGCTTTGAATGCTGTTAGTCGTCGAGGTAATTTAAAGGTGTAAAGGAATTAGAAACGTCTGATAATATATCGCATTCATTTTGTCACTTGAAGGCACAGGTCTCTGATTTAATCAAGAGACAGCATTTCCTTCACTAAAGGTAATTTTGTAAAAATGTCAAAGTTGTAATGCCATCTAATGGTCACGGTCGCTTGAAGGTCAAGGCCATTGTGTGTATCGTTGAAAGCGGGTGACGGGCCTTCGACTGATAGGTATGATTGTGCAATATTTTTGCTGATGTTTACCACTTTGCTGAATTTTACGCCATTTTGATAATGATACAATTTGTGCCTTTCTTATCTATTTCGTTTTGAACTCAAGTGAATCCAAAGATACCGAACTAATTTGTCTATTCTTTTTAACAAAACTGGCCATGGAATACTCAAAAAGGTAAATTTGCTTAAAATCATTTGCATCTCGTCTACTGTTTTTCTGTCGCTCAAAATAATGATTTAATTGTAATAAATACTTTATTTCACTCATATACTTGACAAATGATAATATGTACATGATCTATATCAATTGAGCATGAATCAAATGAAACAGTCAGGTTAAATTAATTGTACAACGAAATGAGTAATGATGTGAAGTATATATGAAATAATTCATATATGAACTGCGGTTGTAGATGAAAGTGAAGAATCATCATCGCAGTAAATTTTCCAATTTAAGCAATATGAATTATTTCATATATACTTCACATCATTTCACTCCTCACGGGAAAATATGAACTCAATTAATTGACCTCGCTACCAATGTGTGGCATCATAGCTCAGTTGGTAGAGCATCGCACCGGTATCGCGGAGGTCACGGGTTCGAATCCCGTTGAAGCCCTGAATTTTTTTCAGGCTTCTTCTTTCCAGTTGCTTAAATTGGAAAATTTACTGCGATGATCATTCTTCACTTTGAAATGAGTAATATAGAGATTTATCACTAGATTTGCTTTAAGCATGTTTCACAGTGTTTCCATATCTTTAGGTATACTGAGCATAAATGAGGTCGTTTACGTGGCTTGCGGTGCATTCTTTTTGGAAGCGCCGTGTTTGCACACCTCTTTGCCTCTGATCATTACTTCATGAAGGGCATACAATTCAACTAACGAATAGCCAATGAGCACAAATGGAGTTAAAATCCAGTGAAGGACATTTCGGACAAAGCTGATATGTTCTTCAACATTCATCAATTTAGGTCCAGCTACGTCAAGAACAAATACAACCAAAAAGCAAAGCTGCTGCAAACCTGCCAAACCACACATAGTATATGTTATGTAGTCTGGGACACTTTTAATCAGGACTGCCATTGAAACGCTAGCAGATACAGAGTACAAGCCAGCTGAGCACAAGAGAATTCCGTAATAGATGAGGAAGCATACTCCCCATGAAAATGCGGGAAGGAAGGGGATTCTGCTGGCCTTGATCACATAGTAATGGAACACCTCCCCGGCCCCAATGGTCCAACGCCTGGCTTGTCGGGCCCACTCGGACAGTTCCAGCTCGATGGTGCTGCGGGAAGTTGGACCACTGATCACGGGAACCGGAATTAAGGGAATTCTCAGGCGCTGGCCCGTGACGCCCATCCAACGAATCAAACAGATAATGTGGTCCATCTGATAGGCAGGGTGGACGTAGTTACCATTCATGCACAATTTGAGTGAGAATGAGAATATACTCATGGTGTTTATGTTGAATGGAATAAGGGCGCCCATCATTAAAGTTGACCTGAGTAAACCTGTCACCCGAGTTACAAATGATGTGTCATCGAGACCCCAGTTGTACAATAGAGGCGGTTGGAAAACGAGTGTGTCGGGTTTTTCCTCTTTCAGAAACCTCGAAGTTAAAACTTCGATGTATTTTGGATGGAAATTTGAGTCCGCATCGCATGTGGTTACGACAATTTTTGTGGGTCAAAGAACTGGCCCATCTCTTGCTGAAGTACCCTGACCGATTCGCGCAGCCCGTAATTGGCGTTGGAACATTTCCCGGGGATTTCATTCGGTTCTCCGAAAGGATGAACCGTGAAGAGTAACCTTTCGAAAGAATTACAAAATATTTTACTCAGATCTTCAATCTTCTTGTCTACGTCTGGTGTCCTCTGTTCAAAGGAAATAACCATGGTTATTCGCTTTGCCTCAGTTTGGTCAGCCAATGATCGAACACTTCTGGCGATCAGTGGTACTGGTTCCTTGTAGCAGCTGATTGCCACTAGATGTCGTATGACGGTGTACTCGGGGTAGTCGGATTTGAAATCATAGTTCTTGTGTCTGAAAACATAACCGATTAGATTAGATTTATTTCTGAGTGCAAAAAGATATGCATATTTCTGTCTCAAGTGGAGAGTGCGTTCATTATCTACATTTACTGAATTTACTCTAATCGGAGTGTACACTTTTCTAACCTGAGATGTGGGATGAACTTTTGTTGCATTGAATTGTAGCATTGAGTAAATGTTATGTACCTGTAAAGAATGATCATATTGCGGGAAGCGGCTGATACAATAACGACCCACACAAGTACAAAAATCCCCTGAAGACTCGGTATCAGGTACATGGCCACTGTCTGGTCCAAAAAGGGTAACCACAAGGGGAGAGGCACGATCACCCAGACAAGCAAGTTGAAGAGCAGATTCCACCGAAATCTTTGCTTTCCTGTTTTACAACGAAAAAAGAAACAAATTAAAATAAAGTCAGTCTGCCTATGTGCCTACTGGAATTCATGTTGTTACAGACGTTTTCACTTGAAATTAGCTAAAGTCTTCCGGTTATTTGGTGAAAAACATTTTTTAGTATTTTTCTTACCTGTTTTCATTGGTTTGTGTGACGGGTCCGAATAAGTTTCATTATCAGCGCTTTGAGTTTTGAAGGGTTTGTCGCCGCCGTCAGACGCGTCCTTGCCACGAAAATCAACATCAATCAGCATGTTGTCGAAGTGGTCTTCGTTGGTCAATTTTTTCAAACTTTCACAGACACTTATGTTCTTTGAGAACTCAGGTCGTGAAGTCGCTGCTGCCAACTGATGGACTTCTGAAATAATTGAAAAAAATGGACTTACTTTTGATATCCTACGTAACAATGCTATTGAAGTATTGTTCCCAAATATCATCTATTCAATAGATGATATTTGGGAACAAGTGGAGAGGACACTTCCTCTCCAGGTATGTACATATTATTTCTACTTTGACTAAGATTTTCAATTCAATTGATTCTGAACTTACAGTGGTACTACTTTTGTCTGGGGGGTCTTTCGGTACGTGAGACACGTGCATACTTGGAAGATCTTCACAAAATAGGATCACTGCAATCAAAATTTTCTACCTTTTAACCTTTTAGCAAATATTATTGAGCATGCTTATCACTGACGACAGTGTTTTATGACAAAAATTATACCATTTAAAAAGTCAACGGATTAACTTGTCAATAGAGTCTACCTAGATCTAAATTATTTGAGTTTCTGGACCCAATTGAGAATTGTCGCACAAGTTGAAGACCAAAGTTTTTGAATTGAAAATCTTAGTCAAAGTAGAAATAATATGTACACATACCTGGAGAGGAAGTGTCCTGATCTCTAAGCTGCAAAACTGGTACTGTGCATTGCGAAGAATGACTTTTGTTTTAAGGACATATACTTACTGGCATAAATTAATTTTGTCACTCTAAAGCTCCCATGTGGATTCTCTATGAACTTACAAATGCAAATTTCTTGCAGTAGCGAATACTCAGTGGGACTGAACCGTCCATCAACTGTACAAGCAGTCAACAGACCCGATCCCTTCACAAAACTTTACTTGTTTAGATCATATGATCATTTGGTCGTTAACCTCTGCGACGGGCAGCCGCGCTAAATCTTGATTAAATGCCGGTTGTCTTTTCCCGAATCGGCTTTGTGAGCTTTAGAATTAATATTATCAACGGTTTCAACAAAATTGTAAGCCTTCTGTTACCTGCGGGAACCAATCTTGTCCTTTTTACAGACTTCAATGACCAGAAGCGGCTAGTTTTACCTGTTTTCGAATTTCACACACAATTTCTGTCTTATCCAGAACTGATCAATATTCGTGCGATACTCGCAGTTAAATGCCCTCGCGAAAAGAAGACTTTAGCGCGCTCTCCCGCGCACGTTTGGAAGCTACTCAGTGAAAATTGTAATTACTTAACACCCAAGGGAGCAGTGAAAGTGGTGCTTAAGCAAAAATCATGAACTCAGAGAAGCGGAATTATACATATTAATGAGTAAAGTGTCCCATTATGTGAAGTGAAATACAGGGACCACGAATTTCAAGTAAACCCTTTCCGCTATTCTTGACATTTCAGCTTGATATCTGTCACTATGACTATCACTTTCTTACAAAAGATTTTATTCCGACCAATCGTGATTAAAGATCGAGAATATATTAGTTTCATACAACCTTTAAGATTTCTTTAATCTCTGGTGTTCGTTTGCATCCAATAAAAAAACAAAATCGAATATTTTGTTTACTGTGAGTGGTCTTGATCGTTCGGTAATCGAACGTTCGATTGAGCTTGATAATCGACCGTCCGTTCGGTACCCGAAAGATTGGTGTTGGCTTGGGCTCGATTACCAAACGATAGACCTTTCCCGCATTCCAACTAACAATGGCGCCAAGTCGAGGTCAGGGTGGTCAAAAATACAAAAGATGTATGAAAATGTCCACCCCAACCTCGCTCCTCTTGTTCGAACGCACTGAAGTGGAATGCGGGAAAGGTCTATTCGATTGGATTCGCCAAGATCAAATCGAATATCAGGATATCGATCGCCACGTTAGCTGACAACTACTAGTTCCAGCGATTGTACGTTCGTGCATATGACAACTGTCGTTAAATTACCAGCTGTTTTGGGAACACGAAAGTCATAGAGATCCGAAAACAGAATCGAAAGAGTTCTTTATATTTCTTGGTCGCTTCCGCGCGCGCAAACTGCATACAGCAAAATAATGAATTTATTTACAGCACGATCACCTTGCTCGTGCAGCAACTATAAAATGCGCTTTGTTGCTAGTGTTGGGGTTCTAAGTTCACTTTCGACGTAACGAAAGGGAAAACATATAATTATACATCGGTGTGCGACTCAGTCGCGGAACAAACGGGAAAACAAAAGTGGGGTGAGTTCATCCAAAGAAAGGAAGAAACAAAAGTCGTTTGTGGTCATCGAAACAAAGGGAGTAACAATAGTGCACTGGTTGCATTGTTTAGTTTGCCGCCTCCATCAGGCTAATGAGCATTGCCGCGCGTCAGCAGCCCATGAATAAACTCCTTTCGGGCACCTATGAATAATAACAAGCGTCATGACAGACCTATATAACTGGAAATAAATGTCACAAAAAAAGTAACCATTCTACGCTATGATTTCTCGTGACGTCAAGAGTCCCGTCACAAACGTTGTAATTACGCGGTCCAGTGGTAGGCAAAAAGCGGAAATAACAAGAGAACTGTATGGAATGTGACTGTTCTTCAATCAGCGGTCCCTTCACTTGTATGCAAGATTTTATTCTAAAACTTGGTCATATCGATAATTTTGATGTCCTCTTTCCATTCTAATTTTTTTTTGATGAAATAAAAATTAAAAATTTCAAAGGACTTGGAAATTCTACCGTAATCAAACTAACCTTTGGTGCAAGTGATCGAAAATGACGTTAATGTTTATCAACAAGAAACATCGCTATACTCCCGGCCGGATGACACGTATTTGACGAAGCAAACCGGGAAAAGTTCTTTTGAAATCTTAAACCAGACCTGTAACTCGCAAAAGTCACTCAGGCCGTAGCCACTTTACAATCCACTTGGAGTCCACAAAAGAAAAGGGAAACAATCAGGGTGAAAAGGATTTTCTGAACAGGAAATAAAGAAGCATCGATCTCTGATAAAGACAATCTTTTTCCAAACGCATGCTTAACTCACTTAACATGGACATGTGAAAAACTCCTTTTAGATCGTTCAATACGTTATTTGAACGACATCAGTAGGAAACGGATCGCTGTCAAATACTGTACAGCGGCATACACTGAAGGATGAAGCGATCTTTGAACATTAAATTGTTTTATGTCAAAAAAAAAAAAAAAAAAAAACTTCTACGTCGTCGCGATGGAATGAGTGTAATTATGGATCACTGAGTGAGCGACTCAGGTTTATATATTAGACCCATCAGATTAGAGCTGTTATAAACAGCAACATAAACATTTAACATAAGCAACCAATCAAAGTGCCTTTCATAAGTTGCATCTTGTATCAAAACTTTGCTTCCGATTTGACGAAAGCTATCTTTGCTCTACTGTAAACAGGAGCTCGTATTCATCTAATGCCTAAGTGCACATCAGTTTCACGTACTTTACGTCGAAAACTTTCGTCGAGTGTTTCAATATACTCGTTTGAAAGCTTAAGTGGTCGCGGAGGCAACTTCTCAATGACTGCTTTCCCATTCCCTGGACGATTATTAAATTTTCGCCTTCAATTTCCTTTTTAACTCTCCTCTCACCAGATTAAGTAATTTCAAGATGATGCCAAGTTACCATGATAGGGGCAAAAATTACTCACAAATCTATCTCTTTGATGCAAAGCGGGGCCTAAATGTAAACTGATAATGGTCAGCCTTTGCGTCTCTCTTTTATTTCCACTGTTTTAGCGATTTGATTGACACAATTTAAATTCCGAATGATAGCTTCCCTTTTTGTGCTTGGTGATATCAAGTTAATTTTAGCCGGGCTGACGTGCTAAAGGAAGTCAATAAGGAACTGTATAGACAAAATCTTAGCGTTTCCGCGATTTGATGAACATGCGACACGCGACGGTTAATTTTGTTAGTCGCTTGCACAAAGTTCTGGCTAATTATATTGTAGGATAACATCCGGTTTTCTTTCACCTTTTACAAATCCATGTTTTACAAATCCACTTTTTAAAAATCTACCTTTTACAAATCCATGTGTTACAAATCCACCTTTTACAAATCTACCTTTTACACTGATCCATGTGTTACAAATCCACCTTTTACAAATCTATGTTTTACAAATCCACCTTTTACAAATCCAGTCCACTCCACTCTAGTCCACTCAAGTCGATATTTTACAAAATGCCTTTCATTTGATGAGGGACTTGAGTTCGGAATGTTGCCCAGTGGTGAACAGAGGAGGACTATTTAGCTTTCTTTCTGAGTCTCTCCTTCTTTCTCACAGTTTTCAGAACTTCAGCGTCAATCCATGGAGCACTATTAGTCGACCTAACTTTTATTTTAGGAACACAATCATCTACAGCTGCAAGAAAAAGATCCATCCACTGGGCGGTTGAGAGTTCCAAGTCATCCTCCTTATAAGCTAAATCCTAAGGTACAAAATTTAGGAGATTTCGTAGCTCAGCAAAATTAGCATCTTTATAATTACAAACATGACGCTTCAATGGTTTAATGCGTTTCGGTGGTGCAATAATTTCAAACGTTACTATCATATGGTCTGAGGAAAATTCCCCTGAGAGACTTTCAATATGCCTGACATATTCTGAAACCGAAGTAATGAGTAGATCAAGCGTTGTCGCTTTGCCATTAGCACATCGTGTCGGTACATTTATCAACTGAGACCAAAAGCAGTCATAAAGGCATTCAATAAAAATACGGAATCAAAATTGGATGATGAACTTTCGCTCGAGCAGTTAACATTGGGAAAATTAAATTCTCCCAAAATAAAGATGTCGTTCGTTCCAGTTCGATAAATATTGTAAAAGATATTCACAACATTTTGTAAATAGCCAGAGTCCATATTCAGTGGTCGGTAGAATGCAATAATCATTTTGAAGTTATTAATTAACAATTATTCACCGAAGTGGAGGTTAATAGTTATGTATATTTACCTCGCCGCTTCGCGGCTCGGTAACTGAATATCCATCACTTTCACCGACACTGAGGTAAATAATCGTTTTAGTATATACCACACAAGCTGAATAATTAGCGGACCAAAACGTTATTTTGTGTGACAAGCGGTCGGAAATTTTAAAATCTCTCGCGCCGGCTGCTCGGAGTTGAATAGTACTTGCTAATCACCTCCGAGTTAACCAATCAGAGCGCGCGAAAAGCACTATTCACTTGTGTGGTATATAGCAATGTCATATATTTTACACAGCACAGCCTCAACTCCATCCATTTCAAGATCACGGCGGCGAACCGGGATACAAAATCGGACTTTAAACACAGCCAAACACCACCACCACGTTGACCCTGTTGTCTATCTCGACGAAAGATGACGTAGCTTGAATCGAGAATTTCAGTATGCATTATTCTCTGATGGAGCCAAGTTTCAGTAATAGCTACAACATCCATGCCTTTAGTTCAAATTAGTTGAATTTTAGCTAATATTAACAGAGCATTACGAAAGTTTAGGAATGCATTTATCATAAGAAGTTGATCTCTGCCGGAAGAGGAGCTACGTCACGGGTTTTGGCCGGATCTTGAAAAGGTTAGCCTAAATTATTCAAGTCAGTCGTTTGTAATCCGTGTTAATATTCTCCACCCTTAACCATCCTTGTTCCTTTATGATTGAGTATTATCTCTAGTGTTTCTCTATCTTAGCAAACTATGATTTTCAGTATGGATGTGTCTATCATTCATCGTGGTGTAGAATATCTCAAAGTGACTCCATCGTCAGACAAACGAGTAAAATTCATCTGTCCTATAATTTTCAGGTTTCCTTTAATTCAAAGGTAATTTTTGAACTTGGCCAAAATTACTCAAAATACCGTGACTGAGCTCTTTTTGGTGGCTCAATACGGTTCTCTGTTATTTTGAGACTTATAGAACTAGTTTCGAGTTTCCAGGCTTGGAACTGTTCTGTTTTGAATAACTGTGCTATTGTTTTTACAGTAACTATCCCTTGTTCCTTTCATTGTGTTTAAGTCATTAAGGTTGCACTGTCCTGTTACATAGCAACAAACTTGACCCACTTTTTACCATCAACTGCATCTATCTTTAAAACTAAGCCGGTGACCCCATATTTTTTCATAAAAATCTTTCATTAGTCACAGAAGAAGAAACAGGGAAAATTATAAAAAATTATGTGGAATAGGTTTTTCTTAAATGAAAAAAAAAAAAAATCTCCAAGTTGAAGGAATTCCACTCCACAGTTTTTTTTTTTTTTTCAATTTCGCACACAGCTTCGGCTTTTGCATTGGAATAATGTTTTGCATTAAAAAAGTAGGGTCACCGGATCAGTTTTTGAGATGTTATCTTCGTGGATAGGCAATTTTTCGCGCGCATCCTACGCGCAAATTAAGATCTCGACTTTGCCATGACGAGATTCACAAGACTCTGAAATACCCAGCAGGACCTGGGTTCTAATTTCCGGTGACGTCATGGTGCTTGTGCTAATCAGATTACAAATCTGTCATTACTACACAATTTGTGGTTGTTTGTGGTGCATGAGCCGTTTACTGAGAATTTAACAAAATAATTTAATGCGGTAAACCAGATCACCAACCATATATGAACTGGTTAAAAAAGTTAAAATAGTTAATATTACAACCAGAGGCTTCGCTGTATATATATCGCGCGAAATTCGATCAAAGAACGGATGGGGCGAATTAGAGCATGGCGGCAAATCCATGTTCTGTTCGTTGCCTTTATCGTTCAAATTCGCGGACCGTCGCTCGATCCGAGCCAAATTCGAGTCGCCGTGTCGCGCGAATAGTTTCATAAGCCATGAGAGTTCATCGAATGTGATTTCTTTCCGTTTTTCAAAGCTGACATCGCAGAAGCTTTAATCTGTATGATACAAATGGGGGGATCGTGGATCCATCGTGGTCATCATGGTTTCGATCTTAAAGGAAGAAAGATACATATATTGTTGCCACTCTGTTCAGAATAGTTTTCTTGGAGTATTTTTTTTACGAAGAGAGATCCTGAATGCCGATGAAACACAGAATTTCAAGAGATCGAAGCTAGAGATATTTTTCGGCGGAAACAAGCGACAGAATACGCTTGCGTTCGCAGCCTAAGTGATACGAGGCTTTTTGTGAGACGCGCTTCAGCAAAATTGCCAAACAGAAAAAATGGGTCACACTTGAGAAAATGGGTCACATCTGAAAAAATGGATAACACTTGGAAAAAAGAGTCACACTTGGAAAAATGGGTCACACTTAGAAAAGTGGGTCACAATTGGAGAAAAATGGTCACACTCGGAAAAACAGGTCACACTTGGGAAAAAGTCACACTTGGGAAAATGGGTCACAAGTGGAAAAACGTGTCACAATTAAAAAAATGGCTCAGACTTGGAAAAATGGGTCACATTTGGCAAAAAGTGTCACGCTTAGAAAAGTGGGTGACACTCAGAACAATGTGTCACACTTGGAGAAATTGGTCACACTTACAAAATGGGTCACACTTGGAGAAATTGGGTCGCACTTGGAAAAATGGGTCACCCTTTCAAAAATGGGTCACACTTGAAAAAATGGGTCACATTCGGAAAAATGGGTCACACTTGGAAACGAGGTTTTCACTAAAAGCATTTTTAATTCAACTTAATATAGATCAAATTGATTATCTTTAGAAATTATAAAAAGCCCCTTGAAACACACTGAAATTAACTTTTTTTAAAGAAAGTTGGACCTTTGTTCGTCAATGTTCCTTAGGGACGGACCATTATTTTCCTTGAAGGGGGGGGGGGGGGGGGGGCTGGTATTAAAAATTATCTTATGCGAACTTTTTTTTGATGCACTTCTCCAAACATTTTTTTCGAACGACACCTTCCTGCAAACAATTTTTTTTCCGATCTTTTTTAACCACGTTCTGACACAAAAAGGAGATTCGCTTTTTGTTGCCGTCAATCATTTTTTAATTTAATATTTTACGGCGGCGATCTGCAACGAATTGGAAACAGAGGGATCTACAAAGCGAATCGAAATCCACCAATCACTGCCCGCGAACGTTACCTTTTGACACTTGTGGACTCATCTTTTTCGTTTTCCGAGACGTTCAGTATGATGATTGGCGGCAGTGAAAAGCGAAACCGTTGCTTGAATTTTAAATGTCCATTCCTTGTGTTATTGAAAAGAGCAATATTTTAAACTATTTTTCGAAGAAAATTTCAGAAAAGCCATCCCCAATCTATGTTATACATGTAAGCTCCTAGTAATGGCTTGTTGTTTATCTATAAAACACTCACCATTTTAATTCCTACTAAGCTACTTTTATTTATTTCAATTATTTATTTCATGCAATATTTGGTATTCTAATTTGGTCAAATAAAATGTTGATTTTAATGGAGCCATATACCCTGTCTACAAACAACTACATACTTTTAGTCTAAATTTCAGTTTTGAATTTTTCTTTTTCATTAATTGGTTACAAGTTTCTCTGACCTCTATGCAAACTATTTTTGTTATACATATCATGTTTGCAAGCAATCTATTTAGCAGTCTTTTTAGGCCCTCTAAATGATTTTTTTTTTGCAATATTTTCCAACCCCCCCCTCCGGAAAAATAATGGTCCGTCCCTTGGAATAAAACAAAAAAGACAAAACAAAAATCCTGGTTATACTGGTCCAGAACTTTACTCATGTATTTAAAATTTTGTTTTCGCTATTTGTTTCTAGATTTAAGCCGTATTACGGTCCTCTGTCCTCTGCCTCAGGGTCGGCGTCTGGAAAAGATAAGAAAACTGGACATAAAACAAACAAAAGCAACAACAACAACAACAACAATAATAATAACAAAGACGAAAAAGAGATAGGGATCCTTCCAAGGCCAAATCTAGCCGAAAGTAGTTTATTCTCAAAATCGATTTCCTCTTTGCCTCGTTATTTTTAACAATATGACATTGAACGTCTTGAACAACAGAAAAACATGAATACATGTAAATAAATGAATGAATAGATATGCTTAACATATCTCTGAAAGAAAGACATGAATGAATAAGCTAGTAAATATATATAAAAAAATCGTTACAACTATCAATTTGATTATTTGAGTTGCTTTTCAGAAAATGAGTACAAAAATAATTAATGTAGTGATAGGTAATGAAAATACAGTTTTCCAAAGCCAAAAAAAAAAAAAAAATAAACAAAATTCACATACCATCTGATTGTGGGGGTGGAATGGTGTCCATTATCTTTACCCACCTTGCATTTTGGATGAGACAGCAGCCATGTATTCCAGAAGAGAGCTCACAAGTGCTTGTCCCATCTGGACACTGATATTTTTCATCAGGGGAGAAAACGTCGCCGGAGGTGCCGATGAAGCCACTTGTCTTCAAAGCTGTTTCTTCCTGTTGTGAAGGTGTAATTCTGCTAACCTTTGGGTCAATGTCAGCTGTACCATCATGGCAATGTTTGTTTGTGCTATTAACTAGCAGACTGGCCGGCATTTGCAATACAGATGAATGCGTGCCGGGTCGCACGCATCTGCGTAATGAAGTATAGCATGTCCAACCGCGAGGGCAACAAGTTAGATAATCAGGGCAGCAATTAGCGTAAGCAAACCTGCAGCATCTAAACCTCGTTCTTGAGGGGGAACTTGGGCAACACGTTTGCTGTCCTCCTCGGCAAACTACTCCATCTGGACATATCACCAACTGCAACACAAATTAAATTATGGTTGCTCAATTTAAAATACCTGCATTTAATTGTAATGGATCTTACACTTGACAATCTTTTAACATGCTCTGTCTTAAAACAATTCACCATTTAGGCGCCAATTTTTCTTCTCCAAAATCTCTAGTGACCTATTTTAACCAACTTTTTAGCAAAAATGGCGATCATATACAATTTTGGAGTACTTTGTGGATTTAGTGTAGGCACTCACGTAATGGTCCGAGTAGCGAAACTTGTATTTAAACTACAGTACAATACTATAAATTTAGAGTTACCCTAACATACCAATGAAAGTTAACCACAAGCAAAATGCAGTGAAGCTAACCTCAAGCAAAATAGACACTCGCGTAATGGTCCGGGTAGTTACCAAATATGGTAAGAAGTGCCTACACCAAGTAGTTACCCCTATTTTAACCATAGCTTGTTAGCAAAAATGGCGATCATCGTGATCATAATGGAACAAAACAATTCACAATTTAGGCGCCAATTTTTCCTCATCAAAATCTCCAGTGACCTATTTTAACCAACTTGTTAGCAAAAATGGTGATCATATACAATGGAACAAAACAATTCACACTTCAGGCGCCAATTTTTCCCCTTCAAAACCTCCAGTGACCTTTTTTAACCAGCTTGTTAGCAAAAATCGCGATCATATATAATAATGGCAGAGCGAACTTGCGTAGCAGGTACTATTGTTGTGTGCACTTTGAAGTGTCAAGTTTTGAAAAACTAAATGAAACAGATGTAATCAAACAATATATTGATACATCTTTATGTTAAGATAAGCTGTGAAGTGATTTTGATTTAATGGTGCATACACATACATTTGGTTGTGGCTCTAGGAGCGGAGCTGAGACTATCCTCTCTGTAGTTTCCTCAGCATAGGAGAGAGACACATAAATGCACAGCAGTGTGAAGACTAAACGAACGTAGTGATTCATCTATACCGTAATGAAAACGTATAAGCATAATTAATCATCACAACAATAGATTATCATATCATATTCTGTTGATCACAACTGATTTGCACAAGCCAAGAGATTATCAAAGTAAGAGAGGGAATCCCCCATATAGGTCTTCTAACTAAGATAATCCCTCTTAAGGTGGCTCCATATAGTTTTACGATCGCACGAGAGCTGAGGAAGTAATCTGCGCGCGCTCAAAGGAAAACGTCAGTGTTTTTCGATGAAATTCCGTTAAATTTGGCAGATTGGTAGTAAATATTTTATTTTAGTCGGAGCTCGTCAGTTTTCAGGGAAATCTATAAGACCAGATTTTTTGCAGCGGTAAAAGACATAAATTTGAAAATATCGAAAAAACTGCCTTTACAAACCCCACTTTTTTCGTGTTTAAAATTCGTATCCCA